>NC_143397.1:83952934-84106671 GCF_052110815.1 Crocodylus siamensis | reverse complement strand
AGTCCAACCTGGAACTCAAGACTGGAGACTCCACAGTGGTAGCTGGGGAAGGAGAGCTGTATGCATACATTGCATGCAAAAATTCACTTCCTTCTTATATACAATTTTATTCTACTCACAGTAGTTAAGTGTGTTCCTTATTAATTAAAGAGTGTTCTTCACTTAGTTCTTATCCTGAATTGCTTCCTGTGTTTTTGCTGATGAGCAGGAGAATTCTCCACTTAGCAAGTGAACCATAATTATGATTTCATTATTCCTTGAGATAAATAATGCAACATCTTTAACTAAAAGCTATGTTACAAGCTGAACCTCATAGAGTAAATAGGAGCCACACAGTTTAATTTCTTTATCTTTAAATCAATATGAAGACTTTTAAAATCAAAACCTGCTTTAAATAAAATACTGAAGGTTAATACTTTTAAAATGAAGAATGATTTCAGTACTGTTACTAAACAGCACAAGCAGTCATCATTCTGCAAACCAATCTAAATTGATACAGCACTGTGCCATTGCTAAGAGAGAGAAACAGATAGTACAAGTAAAATGTGGAGTAGCACAGCAATATACATAAATAGCATAAGATACATGGAGGTTATTTTTAAACTTAACCCTGAATGCTCTAGAATTACACAAGGTTTAAAATCAGCACATTTTGATGCACAAGTGAAATCCTGCTTTCACTGAGGTCAGGATTCCATTTTATAGAAAAAAAGAATGTAGGGCTGGATCAATTGGTCCAACTCAGGTAAAATCAGAAGAGTTATATTGATTTGTACTAGGTCAGGATCTGGCCCATATAAGCTACCTTTCCTCGCTACTGCAGAAGTAGAGATGGGGAGAGCCCCACTGAAACCAGTGGTTACTAGAGTGTGTAGGCAGATCTAGGATTTTGAAAAGGGGGGTGCACACAATGGGGTGCATCATCACATATAACACAACATATTTTTCTCTTGGTAAAAGAAACTAGAAGCTTTACTAATATGATAGGGGCCTAGGGCTGTATTATTCAGTTTAAGATTAATGAAAAAACAAATATCACTTTATTGGAGTTAAAAACAGTCTGCAAGGCTGTGAAATAAGAGCTCCATTACCAGGAGTAGCTAACAGAGAGCAAAACTGTAGAAGAAAGGCTAGCTTGATTAGTGGAACATCAAGATCATTAAAAAAGGAGAGAAGGTTGTTAACACTTCTGGAATGAAGAGAGGTTAGCAGGAATGGGGTATGAAGGAGCCATGAAATCAAATGACTCCTTTACTGCTGCCCAAATATAAATGCTACTGCCCCTCCCAGGTAGTTGATTTTAAACTTTGGGTAGAACAGGAATCAAAACAGAATGCAACTGTACCAATGCACCCCCTTGGATCCATCCCAGCATGTGTGTAACACCAGTAGAAGCACGATGGGAATGAAGTCCATGATATCCTTGAGGGTCTCTTATCTTGGGTCTGCATCCAGCTCTCAAGACCAGAGGAAAAAAATCCAAATGAATTTCATAGCTGTAGGATAAACTAAGACTACAACTAAAAAAAATTTTGCTCCCACTGTAACTTCTGGAAATCATAACATACAAAGGCCTAGCTGTGTTGCTTTTGCATATATATATTTTTTCTGTTTATTACTTATGACACTTACATCTCAGGGCCCCAAATGAGACTTTGGCTCCATTGTGAAAAAAACACTATATGTATTGTACAGTATGAGACAGCCCTTGCCTCAGTTTAAATAGATGAGAGGGAAAAAGGGAACACTTTACAGTGAGTAACTAAGGCACAGAGAGACGGGTGACCAGACTTAAATTACACAGGGTATTAGGAGTTGAATTTGGGTCTGCTAAAATACAATCCAGTACTCTAATCACAAGTCCATTCCTGATTCAGGAAAAATTCCTCCTGAATATGCTAGGGCTTCTGCAGTTTCAAGAACTGTAGGATTGAGCTCCAGGACTAAAAAAGTAACAGGAAAAGCTGTTTCAAAAGTATATATGTCAGCAGATAAGCTCTGGGTCCCAGTCTGTAAAGGTGCAATGTATGACACACTGGAGATGAAGTGGCTGGAGGCTGGCACAACTCAAGAATCTTTCTAAGCATACCAACTGTACTGCTCATTTGTGCATAGTCTATTGCACATTAATCAACATGAAAACACATGCGATTGTGCTAATGCGCAGTAGGGCAGCCAAAATGTAATGCTCAGTAGGCATAGCACATTAATCAACATGTAGATGCACCCACTGAAGAAGAAAAGAGAATGCTGTGTGTTGGAAGTAGGGTTGGTAAAATGTTTTCCATCAAAACATGTCAAGTCTGCACTCTTCTGTCAAGATTTCAATTTTTTTTTCTGGTCAGAAAACTTAAAATTGTAGTACTCAGATGCTTGTAACTGTTAAAACCAAAACCAAAAAAAAGAATCCCCCTCCCAACAAATCTTCACTTTTAAAAATGAAAAAAGTGAAGTAAAAAAAAAAATCTCCTTCTCCCACCAAATCCCAACATTCCCAGTATAGAAAAATATTTCAAACCGGCCCAGTTAACACTTAGCCCTCTCAGAGGCAACTGTCCAGTGCATTTGTACGAGTGCACTTGGGAGTTAGACTTGGTTCCCCAGCAAGTACAGATGGCATTTATAAAAACTCATTCCTTGCGTAGGAAGTTGGTGTTTGGGGATCTTTGGAGATTTGTCATGCATAGGAGTCACCAGATAGAAATAAAACTGCATTACAGAAGCTATTCGGAAATAGCTACAGAGAAATTGCTAAGAGCACTTGATTTAATTCTTGCACTTTGTGTAACAGCTGCTCAATCTGCCTGTTTTCTTTGAAGCCCTGTTGTCCCTTCGCTTCATCTTCTGTATTGAAATAGACCTAGATTAAGCAAGGACGGCTGGAGGCTGGTTGTTTAAGATTTCCTCCTAGCCTCAGAATATTAGCAGGTTTTAGTTTACATATAAAACAAACAAATGAAAATAGACACATTTCCTCACATTAAATTTTCAGAGCCTTCTGGCATGCATCTAATCTAAACCCCTCCATGTTATTTAATCTAGTTCACAATTAGTTCCCAGGTGAAACAGAGTAATTTAAGTCAGGTAAACCCCACTATCTTGAATGATAGAAAAATGCCCATGTTTTTATAAATTGCACAATATGCAGCAATACATGTGAAATGGAAAAAACAATGGAAACACATTGTGTTGGTCAAAGAAACAAGAACATTTCCCATGAATTAGACACCTGAGAAAACACCTGATTTGACTATAGGGAAACTGAATGAATCTTGAGGAGCCCTGACTGACACTTAATTTTACAGGTTAGCAAAGAGAACTTGGCTGTACAGGTCCAAGCTATTAAAAAAACTAAACCTCTTTGGTTTGCATGAGCTAGGATGCTCCCACCTGGGAGCAGCACATCTAAGTGCTTTCCTGAAGCTCTGGCATGAGGGATGTGGCAGAGAGCTTTGCTTACCAGGGTAAAGCTCAGCAGTGCAGGAATCAGAGCTTTCTACAAGGCTAAGCTTATTCCCACAGGCCCCAAGTGCCCCTAACTTCAACACTTTCTAGTGGAAATGCAAGATGTAATTCTCTGGCTTTATCACCAATGACAGATAGAGTAGGCAAAAACATTAGATTTAAAAAAAAAGCCATAAGAATTTTTCCCTTGGAGAATGAGTGAGAAAAGTAAGAAAGAATCACATGATAGATGTTAGTAATGTTGTTAATGCACTATTAGAAGGCATGACTGTGATGAGCATTATACAAAAGCCATCTGGAACAGAATATTGCTGTGATGAGTATGGACTAAAGACCTGAAAGAATAACTGATAGGTAGTAGATGATAATGTGTTTGCAGCAATGATGGCTTTTGTTCTGTTCCTTCCACATAGGAAGAGCAGTATCCTTATGTTACAGATAACTAATACGACAGTGCATCAAGATGGGTACCTCTTATAGCTATTACTAAGCTGGTCAATCTTATCACAGTTAGAAGTCATTTTGTCATCTTGCACAATAGTCCCTAGGAGCTATTTACAAGAAAGAAGTATTTGTGTCTTACTAATGTTGTAAAGCTGCTTTCACACAGGGTGTATATACATGTACTAACTTTATCTCAGTCAAACTTTAAGCTGACTTAATTTTTTAAAGTTGATTTTAGCTGTCATAGCATACACATGTATTTGGAGCAGTGCTGACTTAAATGTGGCACAAGATAATTTAACACCTCTGAGGTGTATTATCTGGAGTCATGTTAGTTAAATTGTCGTAGCTCACAAGGTGTTTGCCACGATGTCAAGGAGCTGTATGTATATACTCTCCAACATGGCTTAACTCAAGTCAACTTAGTTAAGTTGATTTACTTAAGTTGCCTTATTTTAAGTCAACTTAGTATGTGTGTACGCACCCTATAGACTGCTACTTTTTGGTACTTTCTGTAACATAATCCAGCAAGGAAAGGACAGTTAGAGGCCACTTTATTCTGATTAGTCAAGCTTACTTCCCCTTAATTGTAAGCAAAATATTGTCTTTCTGAATTTTACTGTTTGGCTGTAAGTCAGTAACCTTCAAAACACAATATCAATTGTTGTGGCATTTCTATCTTTACCCAAGTAGAGCAAAGAATTGATCTTGTCTTCCAAATCCAATTAAGTTAGCACAATCAGTCTTGCTGAATCTGCAAGTTTCAGATTTGTACTGTTTTAATGAAAGTCCAGAAGTAATTCCCATACTCATCTACCTCTATGATAAGGGATTCAGGTTAATACAAAATATTGGTTGATGTGTTTTTTCAGCACTTATAGACTATCATTTTGTAGTGTTTAAGCAACTCATTGGAGAGATTTTCAAAGGCACAAAAGGAAGCCTAAAGTTCAATGGCTAAGTGCCTACCTCCCATTCCAAAGGCAGTTAGGCTTCTAGAAGCCATTTGTGCCCTTGGGAAATCTCCCACTATTGTAACTGCATGAAGAATGGGTGGTTCCAATAGGTTTAATGAGATACGGAACTTGTATGCAAGTATATTGAATATTAAATTCTCCATATCATCACTGAGGCAAATGCCAAAGGGGTATAGTCTCCTGACAGATTGAATGCCCCAAATATTAGGCCGTTAGCAATGCCCAAGAGCTGTTTTATGGTCCTTTTGAGGCCATTGTGATTGTCCCCAGTTGGTGGTTAGCAGTCATAACAGAAGGCAAGAGTTGGATAGGCCTTCAGTCTGGTTACCTGTCACACCCAGTGAAGTTTTAACTTTACAACAAGCCTGATACATGAAGATATTCACAATGCCTGCTCAGTGGGGAAAAATAATCTTCAGCATCTAGCCTCATTAATCTACTACTACTAATGTTCATTAATGTTACTCTGCAAGTTAAAACTTGGCAGAAACTTGGCGGGTGGGGGAGTGGAAACTAAAAAGGTTTAACAGAGGTTTATTTTTCAGTTACAAAACATTTGAGCACCCCCAGAGCTAACTGGGGGGAAGGGGAGAAACAGAGAAATAATAACAAAAGAAAATACACTTACATACACACCCATGTCCATATCCATATACATGCAAGATATTTAAAAATCCATACTTTTCCAAGTTATATGTCTATACCTCCCCATCTAACTTCTATTGACTTTGGTTAAAAAACTCAGAAGAGAGTTTATGGCATTCTTATATTTATTCTTATATTTAAAACTAAATACAGCTGTAGCAGTGAAAAGGTTGGAGTGTGAAATTATGGGCAAAATTAGAGTCTAGTTGAAAACTGGATTTTGTATCTTTGGCTAAAGTTACATTTAAAGTTTTCCTTTAAATTTTAAACTTTTCCAACACCTTACATTTTACTGGCATGCAGTTGGATTTCCATTTGTTCCAAACTATTGCACTATAGATTAGTGCTTTTCAACCACGGTGCTGTGGGGTGCTGCACAATAGCAGCACTTTTCTGTGTGCAAACACCTACACTTGATTCCCAAATTTCAAAAAGGAATCCATAGTGTCAAAAACATTCTGGCTGGTAGTGGTATTTCTAAATTCCTTGAAACAGAAGAATTGCTCTGTTATTTTTCCAGATAATAGCATTAGCACAACATTTACTTTGTCATGCCTTTCCTTTGTATTCCCTAATATTGTGTTTGCTCTTTTAGACCAGAGCTGCAAATAGAGCTAGAGGACTTCACTGAGCAGAGAAAGCTAAGAGTTGGCATTTTTGAGGGGTTCACTGAGTCTCAAAATGTTGAGAACCATTATAGAGATGTTATAGGGATTTGTTTTCCACCTTATACAAACATTTTTATATTTATTAAAGTCTACAGAAACACTTATCTATACCTCTTGCCTCCAATCTATCATTCCTATGTAGTTTATGATCAGGAATTATTATATCTCATTGACTCTTCTCCTCGATAACATGCTGCAGAAAGAAGATTGATGGACCTAAGATCTGAGAATAGTTGCATAGAACAAACTGGAGAGGTCCATTGTTTTCATTATTTTCTTCAAAATGCTGCATTTTATAAAGTTTTAAAAATGTCCTAATTCAATAAAGCATCCAAGTAGGTGTTTACAGTGAAGGTTTGATGAATTAGGGTGGGTCTAATTACGTACTTTTTACTGTTATATAAGCATGTATTATTATCAATATTTTGCTAGTTCTTTAGGGGTGAGTGTTGACCCTCCATGACCCTTTTCCCCAAACAGTACACATAGATGCAAACTATGAGAGATATTATAGTTCACTAGAATTCCAGCAAGCATTAGTTTTTGGTTCACTATGAGTAAGAAGCATAAAGAAACTGGCACTGGATACACACCCAAGTTAGGTCAGTGGGGAACATGATGTCAAAGATAATTAAGAGGATATAGTTGAAAATACTTCTATACTGTTATAGAATTCTAAATTAATTCAATCAGAACAGGGAGGCTACTGGACAGTCACTGAACTCCTTAGTGAAGTCCTCTGGCTTTATTTGTAGTTGTCAAAACAACCAACCAAACAAAAAAGCAAACAAATGCCTTATCCAGACATTCAGTTTTTCCTGGGAGGGTCACTGCTCTTTCAGGAGAAACCATGAGTTCACAGATGTTCAATCTTTTTCTCCCAGGGTAAAAATTGCCACTCCAGGAGGAAACTAACCTGGGAACCACCAGAGTTAAATCACTCCCAGGAGAGTCTGTCTTGGGAGAGCAAATGTCTGTGTATGCCATGGCTTCTTTCAAAAGAGAATGTAGTCCTCTAAATTCTCCCCCTCTTCCCCAGAGAGACAGTGGGTGCTTACACAATTTACATGTTTCGCATGAATGGGCCCCTGAATACACTCTACAACTATGATGTAACACATGTGCACAGCTGCAGAGTGCTTTTAAAAGGGCCAATTGCATAAAAATGTAACCCTGATCAAATCTGATGTTAGATAAAGGTGCTCTAAAGCAGAGTACCTTAGGGAACTTGTGTTCCCTCCAGGTTTAATTTTTTGCACTTTGTAGGGCTGGGCTGGTGTTTGCGCCTCTGGGTAAGTTTCTCTATATGGAAAGCAAACCTAGGAGATTCCCTCTAGGTTACTAGAATGTTTGTATGCAGCTATAATGTTAGGGAATATAGGAGAAAGGCAGACAAACAAAATATAAATTATTCTAATGCTATTATATAAATCAATGATATGTCCTTATCTAGAATATTGGGTATAGCAATGGACTAGATAATTTTCCCAATAGCTTAACAAGAATGGGTTAGAACATGCAAAAACTCTTACAAAGAAAGACTGAAAAGACTGAGATTTATTAATGTAGAAAGGTGTTTTCATGACACTCCCTCTTAATCAACAGCACAGAGAAAAAATAGCAAATTCAAAAGGTATGAAAGGAAGAAAGAAGTACTTTTTCCAAATGCTGTTTGGAAAACTATTCTTATTGCTCCAGGAAGCTGTTGAGATTAAGAATTTACTGAAATTCTGAAGGGAACCAGACATTTATGGATAACACAAGCATCCGCAGTCATAACATTTTTTTACATACATTTTGGAAGATATTTCAAATCAAGTGCCCCAGAGCTTAATCCAAATGGTCACTATAGACAAGAATGAGCTCTAATGTGTGTGTGTGTGGGGGGGTGGGGGGCGGGGAAGGGAGGAGGCAGGGACTGTACCTCTCCCTGTTGTGGCATTCTTACATTTCCCCCTGAATCACCTTGCTCTGGCCACTGTCAGATGCAGGATACTGAGGCAGATGAACTGTGGATTCAATCCAGTGAAACAATTCTCATATTCGTTTATGCAAATTCATAGGTTGCAGTGAAGACTTCACCACTTTTCATGTTCTCTGGCCATTATTCAACATCAGTAAATTCAGACTGTTTTCTTTTTTATAATGAGTAGCTAGGCCAATGAATATTTGGGGCAACATTTGCTGTTCCATAAATTCCACATTTCCAATTTATTTTTGAGCAAAGGTAGTGCATAGAAATCCTTGACCCTTGTTAAAATGGAGATGCTTTATTCTGTTGCTCAGTATCTGTACTTTAAAAATGGTAGGAGCCCATCTATTACATTGCATCAAATGCAGCCATCCATAATTCACTATGCAGTTACCATAAACATAGCTTTAACATTTCTGGTGCCTGCAAGTAACTGGAAATACAAGCTAACAATAATAAATCACAACAGATGAAACTTAATCCCACACAGTGAGTTCATCACTGTCTGCTAAAATGAGGCAGATGAAGATGAAAAATTTGGGTGCTTGCCATTGTGTCTAGAGTTTCTGAGAAGATAGAGACAGATGGAAAAACATACCTTCAGGCCTGTGTTACAGAAACACCTACTATGTATTGGGGCTGTGTGAAGCGTCAGTTGCTGATTAATTTGGTGGAGATTTGGCCCAGTTTGGCAGCTGAATCTCTGAATCTGAATTGAATCAGGTGACCAGTAAAAAGGTACGACTTGATCTGAAGTTTCCAAATCGATTTGGAGGAGATTCGGAGGTTCAGGCAGTCCCTGCTCACCACCACAGTGAGCTGGACCCAGAGTCTGCTCTGGTAAGTAGGGAACTGTTGGGGAGGGGACTGAAGGAAGGGGAAGGGGTCCATGGGGGAACCCCCACCAGGCTCCTATCCCCTATCTGCTCCCCCATTCCCCCGAGTGACCCCTAACCCCAAACCCCTGCCTGCTCTCCTAGCCCCATCAACGTCTGCCCTGCCTGGCCCCAGCATCCCGGTGCCCCCCGCCTCCAGCCTGGCAGGAGCTCATGAGTGTGGGGCTTTTTTTGTTTGTTTGTTTTTTTAAAGTGTTGGGATGCTGGGGCCAGGTGGGGCAGCTGTCGATGTGGCTGGGAGAGTGGGCAGGGGATGGGGCCTGTTCAATTCAGAGATTTGGCCAATTCGGCGGTGGCTGAATCTCTTAATCAGATTCGGCTGAAATGATTCAGGACAGTGATTCAAATCACTGAATCGAATCGCTGTCCCCCGAATCAGCTGAATCCGAAGTGAATACTAGCCGTTTTTCACAGGCCTACTATGTATGCATTAATAGTCTATAGTTGGAGCTGCACAGGTTACTTCTGAAATGTAGATGGAAAAATTGTAGGGCAGGGCTTCTCGAGAGGTAGCTGTATTAGGGCCCCAGTCACAAATAAAGATCCCATTTGTACAAGATGTTGTGTAGAAACATAGCAAAAAGGACTCCAGCTCTTCAGAGCTTACAGTCCAAGAAGATATTCTACATGCGAAAGTGCTCACTGGAATTCTGTTCAGTCAGCAACTTAAGGGAGGCAGGGCTCTCACGTGGGGCAGCAGGTATGATTCTCAGCATTGGCTAACTTTGCCTTGTTATCCTGGAATGTGAGTTATGGTTAATACAACACAGTAAGGCTAAGGCATCTGCTCTAAGGTGTCAGTAGTATGTGATATACATGAACAGTGACATTTTAATTTTCATGGGATTCCTTGTAAAGAATTGCATAACATGAAAGCACCAAGGTGTCTGAACATGATTTTCATAGTTACAATAAAAAAGGTACCTCACCCTCTGCATTGCAATCTACAGCCAGCCCACGTTTTACACTACTTATGGTGTACTTACCCTTATTTCAAATAAGCGGAGTGCTTAGATCTTTAATTCTTTGGGCTAGGGACAGAAATTACACATAAACTGGTATAAGTGATCAGAAACCAGTTCAAATTTATAACACAGCAGAAGTTTGGTGCACATAACTGCTTTCAAAATTGCCAGAACCAGTTTAAGATAAAACTGGATGGATGTAGTATCAGACTTAATTGACTTAGGTTAAATCAGTTTATTGAACTTCTGTCCCAGATCCCCTCCAGATTCAAGTTAACTCACAGTCCCCCAGCATCCCAGGATGCTTTGTACCTCCCCTGCAAACCACCCTCTCCAGGGGGCCCAGGTTGTTTACTCCAGCCCAGCAGGAAGTCATGCTCTAGCACACCCCGGCTTTTGGCCTGGGCCAGCGCATATTTGTGACTGCATTTCTGGAATCAAATTGAATGTCTGTTCATTTGCTTATTGGTTCAATTTACACAGGTTAGACTAACCTGTGAAGATTGAATCATTTTAGTCTCAGGTTTTTTGACTGTATGTACTTAGCCTTAATTTCCTTTTAAAAATTGCACTGGAAGGGACCTCAGGAGGTCATCTGATTTAATTCCCTACTCAAGGGAGAATCACCCCTATCTAAACCACCTGAGGCAAGTTCCTAGGCAGTCACATCACAACTGCCGGGCACAATGCCCAAAGCATCAAACATTCTTTATCTTGCCAACTGCATAAAATAGGGGCACAAGGACACTGTCAATGTCCTGGCACCCCAAGGACAGGAAATACTTTGTTTAAAATATGCTCAGGAGATCCAAGGAAGAAGACAGAGGAGGGTAAATCTACCCATAGCCCCCGCCAATTTGACTGTGGGATAAAATTCCTTCCTGATCCCAAATGTGGAAATTGGCCTGATCATAAGCAGAGTAGCAAGACCGTGATGTCAAGAATCTCGGGGGAGAGGAGGGCAGGGGGGAGGTTGTTTTTTAAATTATTTGCCTTAAGATAAAGTTCTTAATGTGAAGGCACTGTGCAGACCAGGGATATTCAGGGATGTATTATGGAAGCTGGTACTCAGTGAAACTGACATCTCAAGGTTTATAACATTCTGAGAGTTCAGTGTCAAAGAAACCTCATGGGCTACAGTCTAAAAGCCTTTATGGCTTTTTTGTCTCACACTATACATCAATATTGCTCTCTGCCTCCTTCTAGTTGGAAACAAAACATCTACACCTATGTGTCTGTAGAGAACCTTTGTTCTTTTTCAGCAGGCCATCCTGACTTCTGTACTACTTAAATATTTATGAACCCTGATTAGTATGAATTACTATAGGCATCCATGGGACCTTACACACAGGCTATTTTTTGCCTACATTGAATCTACATTGTTATAAATGCACTGAAGCCTATAGGCAATGCGTTTTTTTACGCCAAAGTATGAAGAGAACCGTGTCTCTGATGCCCCCCGAGAAGCTTGCAAAGGAGGCTAAATATACCACAAGGTGACTTTGGGCAAGGGACAGAAGGAGAGCTGTTTGCTTTTGCAAAAGTAACCAGGCTTTGGGTTTTTTTTTTTGTTTGTTTTTAATATTTTCTTATCTATTTTCCTCATAATTATTCATATTAAAAGAAATAGAGAAAATAAAAATGGTTCCTCTTTCAAAATTAAAAAGGTCACCAACTTTTTTAAATTTGGGGAATGCCACCCCCCCATCCCCAAAGCATTCAGACAGCTCTTTTATGTATCTTGTAACACAGTAGTATTTCCTGTATGTATACATTAATATACAAGAACGTACAGTCTTTGTCCAATCTACCTTACTCATAATGAATTAAGAAATTGTGAACAAGCTCAGTTCATTGTTTGAGAGGGTGGAGACAGGAGCAAGGAGCATTGTTTGGAGGATGGAGAGATGGCTACATGAAAAGAAGGCCTGGTGGCACCACTAAACCAAACAGAAAACATAGTAACCTGGACACTGCTGTTTGCTTTACCCATGCATGTGTTCAGTATGTGACATGAGCTCTCATGTCTTTTTAAACTTCCTATCACCTTCTGTCTATCTGCCCTCTCTTTATGGTGGACTCTGGTTCCCCCCTTTTGGACCCTTTGCTGCTCTGAAATCCCTTCTTTTCGTCCTCTGATGACTCTTCATTCCTCATCGTACTGTCCACATACTGTTCTGTTAGCATACTCCTTTGTTTGCCAAAACCATCACATGCACACATCTTAATTTGGTCATTTGGCGGTGTCTTAATTTGGTTCATCCACCAAAACTGGAAATCCCAAGGGTTCTGCAGCTGGTCATTGTGACCTGGCCACTGCAGCAGAGTCCCTTATGTCTGTCTTTGGGTTTTCAGGGAACCTTGTGGTACATATCTTAAATTTTCCAGCCTGTATGTGTTGGCTTCCAATACCGTGGGCCTTGAAGGAAACTGTCACAAACAGGCTTTTTGAAACCAATTAACCCTTGCCATTCCCTTGGACCATTGTTCTAATATAAGCCAATTCTCAAAAGCAAACCTCTAAATAACATTTTCTAGGCAACAGGGCTTTGCAAGCGACGTTGGCAGCTGGCCGTGGACTCAGAGCTCCTACTTCCAGGCTGGATTAATTTAATTTTCTTTACATGGAGCAGCCCTAGAAGGTAATTTAAAAATTACAGCTGGTGCACAGTATCCAAATACTCTGAGACAAATCTTATAGAGCTACACGGAAGAAAACCTGCATTAAAGAACCAATTTCAGCTCCAGGGCTGAATAGCCTTGTTTAGGCTCTGTGAGCAGAGAAGAAACAGAGCAGCTTCTCACCATGCAGTTGTGCACCTAGAAGTCCAAAAGGTCTATTGCTAGATTACCAGATGCTCAGATTTACTAATCCACTAACTATCACAGCTACATTCCATGATGTCTTTTTTCCTTATAAGATGTTCTGCAGCTGTGAGTCCATAGAGTATCTCCTGAAGCAATGGCTGATTTTGGAGATTATCACTCCATTTTCCTTCCAAAGAGGATGGACCCTCCCTCAAGGCCTCAAATATTCAGAATAACTTTAGTTGGTTTAATCCTTGCACATCTTTCAGAGTTAGGGAGGCATTTTCCTACTGAATTTGGTAGACTTTTTGGAAGAAGGGATCATAAATTCACTTCTACTACCTCTGTACATAAGCAAGACCTTTCCAGATAGGTGCGTTTTAGCTACAGATCAGTGTCCTTGACTAATATGTGGAAGAAACTCCAGCCCAGGTGTTGGCCAGGGAGCTAGAAAACTCAGTACCATGCTTTGGACCAGATGCCCTTTTCAGTATATAGGGTTTACACCTGAGAGAGAAGAATGAAGTCCCTTTGCCATCCCACAGGCAAAAAATAGAACCTGAACTCTCTTTTAATCCATCTGTTTAGAGGATCAATTGAAACAGTATTATCACATTGTCAGTACCATTTACATAACTGACTCTCTAGCTGCAATTTGTTTTGGATCTCCTGGAGCACATAGTATGAGGAATTATTCTGAATAAAGACATACTGCTGTTAACACTTTTTTTCTAAAGCTGCAGTATCATGACCAGACTAGAGGCAGCCACTGTGGTTAACAGTGGGTGCATCTACACAAGATGCTAGAAGTGCGGTAGACTAATTCTGTTGTTCATTAGTGCATCATGGTGAAAGCCATGTTAATGCACTAATGCACAGTAGAATTAGTCTACTGCACATTAGCAACCCCTAAAAGATGTGGACTGGTGCTACTGCACAGTAGTGCTGATTATGGTGCATTGAGTTAGTGCCTGATATTACAGGTACTAAACTTAATGCTTTGTAATTACAGAGCATTACTGCATGTGTAGATGTGCCCAGCATGTCCTTGTTGGCAAAATGTAATTCTACCCAAGCCTTAAAATCTTGAAGCCTTAAAATCCCAAGCCTTAAAATAAACCTCTCCAACTGAAAGATGAAGACTATTAAACATATTTAAATGCAGTAAATCATCAACCATGATAAATACATATGACATCAATCATTCTATAAACTCAGCTATTTTAATCTCATCTCTACAGTGACCTGAACAGCATTTCTCAACTGGTGGGTCGCAACCCAAACAAGGGTCACAAGAATATTTGAAAGGGTCATGAGCAGGTCCCCAGAAAAATCCACCAAAGCTTGGCTTTCCCCTTGCAGGCTGGCACTATTCCAGCCTGCAAGTGGCTGCTTGGGATGATTGGAGGCAGCAGGCATACACAGATGCATGTGACTAGCATGGAGTGAGGCTGGGTCATGGAAGCAGCCCCAGCAGCTGGAGGCAGGTAAGTATGGGGAGCAGGGGATGGAAGTCCAGGGGACTGTCCGGGGGGGGCGTGTATGTGTGCATGTGTGAGTGCACACATGCCTGCCTGCCTGCCAGTGCTGGGGACAGTAACCGGGCATGGAGCTGTGGCAGGGGTAGAAGGCTCCTGGCCCTTCAACGGGAGGAGGCGGGGGTAGTTCTTTGCAGTGGGGAGCTGCATACTTGGGCCGGTGGCATGGGGCCAGAGCCCATACACACAAGGGCCTGTACTCACTGCTCATGCTCTAGCCTAAGCAGGACAGAGGCAGCTGGGGGCCCCCTCCGGCAGGGCTGGGGGGGTTTTGGGCCTGTGGGTCAGGAACCAGCAAGGCCAGGGGTGTGTGTGTTGAGACAAGCCATCAATTTTGGCAAATGGGGCCAAGAACAAAAAATGTTGAGAACCACTGGTCTAGAAATAGCTTGTTTGAATATAAAATTAATGCATGCTGTTCAAAATAGGGAACAAGTGAATTGCTGAGCAAATGTTACTTGTTGATTGTTTATGACCCATTTGCCCTGCTTGATCACCCAGATCACGTGATATTGTTTCTGTTTCCTGATTGGACAGCTTAATCTTTATAATTAAAATTGGCTGAAGAAGACAATTAGACTGATTTATTCACAGACAGAATGGGAAGAAAACCCATAAGAAAAAGAAGCAACACAAATAAGCATGCTTAGGGAAATGTGGGACATTTGAAATATTTTCCCAAGCCTGTTTTGAACTAAGGAGCGTATCGTATTTTGCTTTGTTTGAGGACCCCAGATTTAAAATTGTTTGAGCTGCTTCCTGACTTGGAGGGAAGATATAAGCCAGATAATTGAATTTATTACACCAAACATGTAACTTGGATATATTTGTCCTATTTATTTGACAGAACAGTAAAGTTATTGGTCCCTTCCCCCACTTCCAGTTCTCTTTTAGTTGGCTTTGTTTAGATTGTATGTTTTGTACGATAGGCTGTCTGTCTTCTGTTGCCTTCAAAAAGTGTTTCACACAGTAACGACTGATACTAGAAATAATAATATGGGGCCATTTTAGGAAATTGAGTAAAAAATACGTACAGATACAGGTGGCAGGCTGACCTTTATCTAGATTATTTAGCTAATGAAATGATAGGAGAAATCAAGACATCCTACCACATGAGGCAAGACAATGCATAGTTCAAATACTTAAACCACTGATTTCCATTTTATGCCACACTCTCAATCCACCATTGCATATCTGTCCTACAGTCATGGTAGGTAAAAATGCAGAAGAAATTCTGCCACCACTTTTCCATCTTGTTATATCAAATAAGCTAGAGTTAGACCTCTGTTCTGTGGTTTCGGGGAATACACCTGAGGTTTGTCCCATCCACAGTGAATTGTATTTTTACCTACCATCTACAACCAAAATATTTCTCCAGTGGGCTGGGAGGGGGTGGGAGACAGGGAGTTATTTTTGAATCTCTGAAAGGCACTCAGGCACTAGAACAATGGGGGGCCATATATACATACTCTGTAGGGCTGTGTGAAGCTTCAGCCGCTGATTTGATTTGGTGGAGATTTGGTCTGATTCGGTTGCTGAACCTCCAAAGCTGAATTGAGTCAGGAGACCCTTTAATCTCTCCGAATCAAATCAAAACCCTCCGAATCGATTCAGAGAGATTCGGACAGATTCAGCAATTCAGATGTAGACACAGCTTTAAATGTTTTTTCTACATACTTCAAGATAGTAGGCAGCTTATGAATGCTGTGAGGGTGGGGCAGATGGAGCATCCCACAGGAGTGTGGGGGGGTCCCCAGTATGGTCAGCAGCAGACCCGGAAGTGGACCAGAAGCACTTCTGGTCCACTTCTGGGTCTGCTGGGGAGTGCGCCGGGAGCATACGGAGCGGCCCCTGCATGGCATCCCAGCTCTGTGACTGGTGCCTCCTGGGAAATACTTCTGGTTCACTTCTGGGTTTACCACTAAGTATGCAGGCCCTCCCATACATGCCCCACATTCTCCTGTGGGATGCTCCATCCACCCCAGCATCGCAGCAGCCACAAGCCATGCCTAGTACCTCAAGGTATGTAGAAAAAACATTTTAAGCTGTGTCTGTGGCTGCATCGGAGATTCTCCAAATCAGCATTGAATCTTCAGATTTGGATTTGGCTGAACCAAACTGAGGACAGTGATCCGAATCAATTAATTAAATCACTGTCCCTGATTTGGGCTGAATCTAAATGTGAATCGACTAGGGCCCATTTTGCACACCCCTAATACTTCATCAGCATTGGACAAAGAGGTTGTTGCTTATGAAAGCTCATGCCTCTCCAAACAAGGTAGTCACCCTACATTGCTGTAGTGATGCACTATGGTGATTTAGCACATAACTACTGTGACATAGGGTGGTGTGTAGACACACACTCCTAAAGGACTTCTTTAGAAGTGCTTAGCTTAGTGGGCTTCTTAAGGAATCTATGAAAGAGCATAAAAGCGACTCTCCTTGGCCTGAGAATGCTTTCATCCTGCTTGTATTAGAGTGGCCACCTGCAGGTACTATTTGCATGAGGCAGACTGGGGCACGAAACGGAAAACAGATGGGGAAGGAAGCAGAAAGCAGAGCAACAAAAGTTTCTTTTTAATGGGTTGGGTGGTTTCTTATCATCCCTACTGTGTGCTTGAAATCTTATTTCTAGAGTCACTTCATAATATGTAACAATAAATGTTGTAATGTAAAACGTTAGAGCTTTTTAGGTGGGCATCTTAATAGTCTACAGTTTATCCTTTAATTTACACCTTTAAGTTTTTAGTGTTTATTCTTATGCTTTTGGGGTGTGACAGTAAAAGTCAGACTGTAGAGCTCTTACCTTTTTTCTGACTGGGTGGTGATGATAAAATGGAACTGCTCCTTACTTCTAGGTCTTAGCTTGCAAAAAAAATCCTGATCAAAGATAGGCTTTAGTCTTGTCTGTGCCAAGCTTTGTCATAATTATAAACTTAAAAAGGGAGCTTTATTTTATTTCTTGTGTCATCTTCAGGTTCCTGGTATAGAAAGATATACTTATTTGGAAGCAAAAATTGACCTGTTGGCAGTTCCAGGCAAGTTTTGTTTTCAATTTATCATCTTAAGTGTCTCATTCAAATTATGGGCATGAAGCCCTTGTATAGGATTGGCAAAACACATTTCTTTAAACTAAAAGACTCATGCTAGCTGAGTAAGGATAAGTTTTATGTGTGTTTTATATTTAGGTTAATGTTAGAAAAAAGGAAAATCAGTAATACAAGAAACAATTGTTCCCTTGCTTTACTTGTTACAGATTAGGGTGCTGTTGGTGTCTTTGGGCATGATGTCTTGTAGTTGTGCAGTAGGGTTGTTTGTGGAGTTTTAGGAATAGGTTAGACAAGGACTTCTATGGGATGGTTTAGATAGGGATGATCCTGTCTTGAGCAGGGGGCTGGATTACATGATGTCCAGAGGTCCATTCCAGCCCCACTTCTCAGTGATTCTGCCCTTGTACAGACATTTGGTTCATCTTGGGAGAGTCATTGCTCTTCCAGGAGAAACCACGAGTATACAGATGTTCAGGCTTTTAATTCCAGACTAGACGTGTCTGCTTCTGGAGAAAAATAACCTGGGAACAACTAGGGTTAAATCACTTTCAGGAGAGTTTGTTGTGGGAAAGTCAATGTCTGTACAAGCTGACAACACAAACTGACCATGGGCAGTCTAGGTTAGCCAGTCAGGATTGCCCTATGTACTGCTTTAATCTGTTGCTGGGCAGAAAAAGGGAGCTTGCAGAGGATACTAAGACATGGGCACAGACCTTCCCTCCTGCCCACATTAGGTTTACAAGCTCTTTACTCTTCAGGGCAGTCAAATGCC
The DNA here is from genome assembly GCF_052110815.1 of Crocodylus siamensis. NCBI lineage: Eukaryota > Metazoa > Chordata > Crocodylia > Crocodylidae > Crocodylus > Crocodylus siamensis. Next base: position 84,088,471 of record NC_143397.1, on the reverse strand, counting down.
TGTACACATGGCTCTCGGTGAGTGTGCTACCACTAGAACAAACCTGGGAGGATTCTCCCAGATAACATGAATGTGTGTACACTGCCTCTATGATCTGTATTTGAAACAGAACTAGGCTTAAATAGCTCAATGAAAATTCATGGAAATGGCAATAGAAAGGCAGGACAAATCTATTTCCCAGATGCCACTTGTTTGCATAAAGTTTGAAGTCCGTGCAAGCATACAATAGCAGGCAATATACATAGAAATAGCTGCCTCCCAGCCCTTCCCTCTCAGTCTGTCCAGAACTAGTTATTTCTAAGGTAAAATTCTCTATTACATGGTCAGCAATCACCTCTATACCACCTGAATCCCACATAAACTTCATGAGCTCAACACAAGTGATTCCCTGCACGGAGAATCACTAGTAGCACTGCATAGTCACGTGTAATCAAGCTTTGATACATTAGTTCCATTACAGTCACTTTATCACATGCATGGAAGAGTGGAGGATGGAACTGGATGACTGGGCTTTGTACCTGATCTAGATGATGATGGTTTCTTTGCCCCAGTAAATCTGCTAGTGGAGGTGGCCATCTGCTTTTATTTAATGTAGCAGGGCACTGTAGTGAGCCTGCTCCTTTAAGGGAGCAAGCGGCTGGAGAGACTGCTTGTAGGTGGGTAAGGGAGCTAATGAAAGACTCACCTGACTAGAAGAGGGCTCAGGCTTGAGGTATATAAGTCCAGAGCCTGCACCAGTCAGGGAGTCTTGCCCTGGCAGCTATGAAGGGAAGAGCTCTGAAAGCAGAGCAGCAGGTCTCTTGAACTGACAGCATAGCTGAATGAGAAACTGGAGACTGGGAGACAAGGGAAGGCACCTGGGACTTATCTATAGGAAGGTTGCCTTGGTTTTAGGTTAAGTCCAGAGAGGGTTTGGATGCCTGCTAGAGGATGCAGGTGCTTTGATTTAGTGGACCTGGGTTTATCCTTGAACTCTGCTGTTCAAGGCAGGTTCAAGACCCATTTATAGAGACCCAGACCAGAGGGTCCATGGGTCCAGAGAGGTGGATCAAGGGGTCTGCAGGCCCAGAGAGGGGTTATATGTGGGACCAAGGATCAAGAGCCTGGAGAAGGTGCTATGTGTGAGTCCAGGCATTTGAGAACTCGGGAAGAAGCTGAGTAAAGGCCCAGGAGGTCTGAGGGCCCAGGTGGGTTGAGAATATGAAGTGAGAACATCAAGGATTGATGATACTTGTGAGGTTTGGGGTGTGGTGTAGGGGAGAAATGGAACCAAGCAGTCTGCCCTTAAGGCTACAGGTGCCCTGTAGGGGTATAGGCAAGGCAGGAAGGGCTGATGGGACTCATGGGACGGGTCAAGACCAGTAGGGTCCAGGAATGACCCAGTGCAGGTTTCAGCAAGATTGGGGATCACTCTAAGGCCCATGGGCTGCCTCTCTTGTTCAGCTCTCAATAAGAACAAAGCATAGTGGGCAAGTAATTGAGAGAGAATGACATTAGAGTGAGAGCTGAGCAGGAGCTGCACAGCACCCAGGGGCTGTCACGACCAGCCCTGTGCACATGAGCCTACTGAGTCTGCAACATATACCAAGACTAACCTTCAATAGTCCCTAGTCATCCAGGACCCCATTTAAAATGTTCCTAATATCTCACACAAGCATCATTGCTTATTATCTTAAATACACTCATATGCACAAAACCACAAACATGTGAAACTACCATAACTCTGTAGTTTTTTGCGTTAAAGTAGCAAATGTTTTGCTATAGTAAAGTAGGAACAGACATGGCTTAATTTATTTGTTCTGCAGTTCCACTGAAATGATTACATAAAAGATAATGCAGCCCTTTTCTTCACTTCAAACTTCTCAGAACCAGTGTTCACAAAGACTTCATTAAAAACAATTTCTCCTAATACCTCCCTGCCAAATGTAGTGTCTTAGCTTTGGTACATGATTATCATAAAAATATAAAATAAAGTGCATTCTTTTCTTCTTCCTCTCCTTCTAGATAAACTCCTACCTTTTTGCCCAGGTATAGGCTTCATAGACAGACATACTTCATAGCTCTCATTTTATGGTCTTCTTACAGCAACAGCCATGAACTTCAAACAAGTACTGATGTTAGCAGTTTCTTTACATTATCCTTTCAGAGCAATCAGGTCAATTCAATGCAGTTGGCTGGACAAGGCAGCCCCAAACTTGATGGGGCTTGATGCCTTGTTAGTGTTCTAATGGAAATTTAGGGCTGATGTGACTGAGTGGGTCAGTGGTAAGGAATTTATACTCCTTTAAAGATGTTGGGATGTGTTTACTTTCAAAAATAATTTGTCAGTGATGTAAAATTCCTCAGAAGTCAATGGAGTATTAAGAAATGAAATTAGCTTTAAGTGAGGCCTTCTGAACTCCACAAATGTCCTACTATTGAACAGAGGAATTTGTCCCAATCCTGGCTTTGTAAAGAATTGGAAGGGAGGATAACTTCATTGAGCTGGGTTAATAGAATTAACAAAGATTGATAGAGGGCACTGACAGAAATGACACTTGTCATGTGATTGGGGCCCCTGAAAGCACTCTACAGCTGTGCCATGACAGAAGTGCACAGCTGCAGAGAGCTTTAAAAGTGGCTGATCATGCGACAAATTAACCCTAATGTAATGAGGGATCAGATGAAGGCGCTCCAAAGGGGAGTGCCGTAGGGAACTTCTATCGGTCCCTAAACACGACTGGGGCTGAGCTGATGCAGCCCAGCCCTGCCTCCACTGCTGTCTGCAGAAAGGTTGTGGGGGGAGGGAGCTGGGGGTTTGCCAGAGCTGAAGGGAGATGGTTGGATTGGAGCCCCATCACCTTGCGGCCCCTGCCCTCAGCCCCTTCCTCATCTAGCTCAGGTTGGGTAAACACCAGCCTGCAGCTCCCTTCCCCCCTCTTCCTGCAGAAAGCACCAGAGTTGTGGGGGAGGGGAGGGTAGAGAGGCTGCAGGTAGGTAGCTCCTCCACTGGATCAGCTCCAAAGTGGAGCTTGATTTCTTCCCTCCTCCCCACATCCCCCTGACCCACAGTGAACGTCTGTTGGGTGTGTGGGTGGTGGGGAGCACTCTAACTCATGGCACTTTCTGTTAAGCACCATGAGTTAGAGACGGGAGCTGCATGTCTGTCAGTACCAAGAGTAGTTCATTTTTATCTGTTTACATTGCAAGACTATATTTCCTTCATATAACACTGAAGGAAACACCAGTTCTTGGTGCTCTCTTGCTACTATAAAGTGTTTGAATTTTATATTTAACTGCAGCTGGATCCATGTTTCCCCAAAATTATGCTGTTGCTAACTTCCCAAAATATGCATCAGAAGAGCAGAACTAACTTATAAGAGGAAATGGAGTTTCCTAAAATGCGTGTAACTGTCTCTTTACAAAAAAGTTCACAGAGTATCTGTTTTTTGGTTCTTGGGAAGTTTGGCAAATAAATAAAAGTTGCTATTATCTGGATGATGCTTTTGCTTGCTGTCATTGTTTTGTTGTGTTTATCTGAAGTCTGGTTTTTATACTATTCCTTGGAATCTCAAATATGTATAGAGTGGTACAGAACTGAATTAAATGGGACAGTCTCGAAACCAGGCTTTGTTTTTCTTTCTACATCTAAAATCCCTAATATCTTCTTCTGTTTTCATCGCACTGACCTAGTATTTCCTCCTTGTTCTATTTTTTCGACTGCAGGACAAAACTCCTTGCCAGAATCACATGCACAGTCTGGGAAAAAGAGACCATGTCTCTAATATGTTTGAAGCAATAGACATTTGGGCATGAGAATTATTTGGCAAGTGTTTTCCCAACAAAGAAAGAAATGTGCTTATTTTGGTATAAGTTACAAAGATACTAGAGTATCTTTAAACTCTATCATTTGTATCCTGAAATTGGCAATAACCAGGGATCTGGGCTTTCCATTCTCCATGGTAAAATGCATATTTTTTTGTTTAAAGGAGAAAAACATGGATTTTCTTGCTTAATGAAGAAAAACATGGATTTTCCCATTTACAAAACCCCCCCACTGTGAATGGGTAGACTTCTGTATTGTTGAAAGCCTCAGTGTGCCCGCCTGGCCTTGAACATCTGGTCACATGCAGCTCTGGCCTGGATGTTCCGTGGTGTTCGCCGTACCGTCCCCAGTGGTTTGTCGAGTATTTGGTTGCTTCTGGTATGTTCTTCCTCAGTCTCTCCTGCCACGACTTTGAGTATTATTCCCATGGAGGGTCCAACCACTCAGAGTCTCTTGACGGTGGAATGTCTGTGTCCCCAACGGGCCTTTGTAGAACTCTACTAGAAGTCTGGCGCTCCATTCTGGTGACCACCCTCTTCACCGAGCATTGGTGTTACTAAGTTTGGGTGTATACCTGCTTTACCAACCCCGCTTCTCACCTGCCACGACTTTGCTGTTATCCCAGTGGGGCAGGGCTAGCTCACAGGTCCCTGGGTGTCCCGGGTCCACCTCATCGGTTACATACAGGGCTCCTACCACCCCTACACCCCGGCCTCACGCCACCTGTGGCCTTCACTTCCCGGTGCCTGCTCAGAGATGCGCCGGGTGACTCCATCCTGCCTGTATAGATGTCCCAACCATATTGCAAAGGATAATCCCCTCCACCGATCCATCACCCTACCCCGACAGCTGCATACTTCCCAATGTGATTCTTCTATCAGGCCTGCCTCCCTGACCTACTACCAGCGCCCCTAGGATATTTGCCCCAAAAGTGAGACCTCCTGGATGAATATATATCTAGCACCGTCCCCGCCTTCTACGGTCAATGCCTTCTATTCTAGGCGGCGATCCTGCCCCGATCTTTCTCTCCCGCCAGTTGCGCCTTCAGCTTCATGGCCCTCTTCAGTTCTTTCCACACCCTCTGCCACCGCACTTACTTCATGCGGCTCGAGATCTTCCTGTGTGGTCTTGCTCCTCCGCTGCTCACCTGATCTGGCGCTGCACGCTCTGTCCGCCGGCAATCTGGCCATTCCGCCTCTGCTCCCGGCCACTGGACTTCCCAGCTCTTCTGTCCTGTGGCTTTGGTCCCACTGGGCTAACGGTGGGGCTTAGCCTTCCGTTTGTTCCCCTCTCCATCCGCCGCCCCTGGAGTGGTGGCTGCCATTTTTAAATCTCCCAGCCGGCGTCTGACATCACCGTCAGCTGCCGGCCACAGCTGTACATAGACGCAGCTAACGAGCCGCGCGGGCTCTCCCTCCTTTGCGGTGTCCCACTCTCCCGGTAAGTCTTCCTGGCTTTTTTGGGTCCCAGGACAGTCTGTCCATCGGTCTTCTGTGAGGCTCCACCTTCCCTCTACCTCACCCTTACACCCAGCCTTGATGGGTCACTGCTGTCCTCTCGGCCAGGTTCCTGACTGTTGAGCCCCTGATTCCTTCCGTGGAAGGAGTGGTTGTCCCTGCTTAAAGCATAAGCAGCCTGCAGTAACCTACCCAGTCTACGAGGCCACCGCTTTTCACAAAAGCTAGCAACCCACCCAGAGGCTTCAATAACAATCAGGTTCCCCGGGCTTTGACCCTCAATCCCTCCAAAAGTGGGAAACACAAAATACAAAAAAAAGAAAAGCTATGGATACAATCTGAGGGACCTGTCTGTCCCCTTTTCAGGCTCCCTTTGCTCGGCCGCTAACAACCGGCCCTTGACACTATGGGCCTATGTCAGGCCCTGTATGTGGTTGGTGTATCCTGTGGACTCCACCACCGTTGCTCTCCCTCGTTGCCCTGCCTTTGGCTTCTTCAGGCCACCTGTGGTCCTCCAGTGGATGTCTGTCCTCCTGTCACCCACGGTAATGATGCCACATCACTGAGGGCTGTACTTCGCAGCTTCTCATGCTGCCCTTGTCTCCCAGCTCCCACCTGATGTGCCTCTTCAGCTTCCCCAGTGCCCTTAATGGTCCCACCTGGTCTGACGTTGTAGATTGTGTTGGCCTCTCCAGCCCCTCTTCTGCAATGACTGGCGTTGGGGTCTCTCCGTGCCCCTCTGTACTTTTCCCCGGGTTTCTGGTCCTGAGGAGCCACCTCTGGCTCTCGGCTCTTCTTGCTGCAGCCAGCAGTCTCTAGCTTGCGCGTGTTCCGAAGAGTTCTCCCCTGCTGGGGGAAGCAGCTTCCAGCTTCTTTTGCTCCCGTAGGAGCTATGGAGCGACACCTCCCGCTGGTGCTCCTGTCAGCGTTGATCTGCTGCCTTCCTCACTGCTGGCAGCCCATTTTATTTCTGCCAGCCAGTGATTGTGACTGACGTCACCGGCCAGCTGCAGCTGCATAAAGACATGGCTGACAAGCTGCGTGGGTTCCTCTGCGTGTTCCGGCTTCGCCGCAAGTCCTGCTGCAGGTGAGTATCTTTCTTTACTTTTTTTATTTCATAGATTTCATAGACATCAGGGCTGGAAGGGACCTTGGGAGATCATCGAGTCGAGCCTCCTGCCCAAAGGGCAGGAAGTCAGCTGGGGTCATAGGATCCCAGCAAGATAAGCATCCAATTTGCTCTTGAAGGTGTTCTATGTAGGTGCTTGAACCACCTCTGCTGGCAGGCTGTTCCAGACCTTGGGGGCTCGGACAGTAAAGAAATTCTTCCTTATGTCCAGCCTGAAATGGTCTTGCAGGAGTTTGTGACCATTTGACTTAGTTATCCCATGGGACGCTCTGGTGAACAAACGTTTCCCCAGATCCTGGTGGTCACCCCTGATAAACTTATAGGTGGCCATCAGATCACCCCTGAGCCTACGCTTTTCCAGGCTAAAGAGTCCCATGGCTCTCAGCCTATCATCGTAAGATCTGTTTTCCTGACCGCTGATCACGCGCGTGGCTCTCCTCTGGACTCTCTCAAGCTTCTCCACATCCTTTTTGAATTGTGGAGCCCAAAACTGGATGCAGTACTCCAGCTGTGGCCTCACCAAGGCCGAGTACAAGGGGAGAATGATGTCCCGGGATTTGCTCGAGAAGCATCTATGGATGCAAGCCAGTGTTTTGGTCACTTTATTAGCTGCAGCATCGCATTGCAGGCTCATGTTCATCTTGTGGTCAATGATGACCCCCAAGTCTCTTTGTTCTGTAGTGCTATCCAACGTAGCACTGCTGAGCCTATAAGGTTGCTGCAGGTTTTTTCCTCCCAAGGTGGAGAACCTTGCATTTTTCGGTGTTAAACACCATCAGGTTCTCATCTGCCCATTTGCTGAGCTTGTCCAGGTCAGCCTGGATCACCCACCTATCTTCTGGTGTGGATGCTTTGCCCCAAAGTTTGGTGTCATCAGCGAACTTGGCCAGTCCACTCCTGACTCCAATGTCCACATCATTAATGAAGATGTTGAACAGTATGGGTCCAAGGACAGAGCCTTGAGGGACCCCACTGGTCACGGCACCACGATGAGTGACCGCCATCAATTACAACCCTCTGGGTCTGACCATGGAGCCAATTTCCCAGCCAGCAGATTGTGGTGGAGCCAAGGCCACAACTGGCCAGTTTGGCCAAGAGGTGATCATGGGATACCAGATCAAAAGCTTTTTTGAAGTCAAGATATATGACATCAATCTCTTCTCCCTCATCCAGGTGATAGGTCACCTGCTCATAGCAGGAAATGAGATTGGTCAAACAAGACCTACGTGCAACAAACCCGTGCTGGCTATCCCTTAGGATGTTATCCTGGGCCAGTCCATCAAGGATGGCCTCCTTAATAAACTTTTCTAAGATCTTCCCCAGGATAGAAGTCAGGCTGATGGGCCTGTAGTTAGCTGGATCCACTCTCCTCCCTTTCTTGAAGATCGGCACCACATTGGCCTTCTTCCAGTCTTCGGGCACTACACCAGAGCGCCAGGAGTTTTCAAAGATCCGTGCTAGGGGCTGGGCTATGACGCTCGCCAGCTCCTTGAGTACCCTGGGGTGCAGATTGTCAGGGCTGGCTGACTTGAAGGTACCAGCTTCTCAAGATGTTCCTTCACGAGGTCAGAATTTATGGAGGGTAGGGGATCCCCATCACCCGGATCTCCCTGTCCCATAGCAGGCATGGGCGTCCCATGGGACTGATGAAAGACTGACGCAAAGTACCTATTTAATAGGTTGGCTATTCTTTCCCCTCTGGGGATTCCTGACCCTGGGGCTCCCCCCGGTATTTTGGGGTCCTCCCCCGTTACACTCCGTGAATCATAAAATAATGACCTATTGTCATAACCAAATAGGGCAGGGATTTAAACTCAGCTGGACTGGATATGTACCATGGGGCTCCTTGTGGGCTGGATCCAGGCCAGAATATGAAGCAGCCATTCTTTCTGGCTGCAGCCTGAGGTGTACAGTGGTGGTAGTGGTATGTCAGCTTCAGCCCCTGCATACCATGTGTCAGATCTAAAGCTGCAGCTGCCACGTCCCATACCATGGAAGTGGCTCTAGCTTTGGCATGAGGCACATGGTCATGGCAACTCTATCATGGGGTTGGGGGCAGAGAAACTGGGGCTGTGGCAGTGGAGATGGATGAGGCCACTAGAGGGCAACCAGGTTGGGGTTGTATCAACTTTTCCATGTCAACTTTTGGTGGTCCACCAGTAGCCTGGTGGCCCAGATTGAGTGGCTGTGTGGGTTGGATGTGGCCCACAGGATGGATGTTTGACACCTCTGCAATAGGATGAAATAAGCATGAGCAAATCCTTCCTCTAAATAGGTGTGAATGGAGCTCTAAATCATATTTCAGTTTCTCTTCAAATGGGATCTGGTCAAAATAGTTCAACTTTAGGACTGTGTGGTCAGCCTTCATCAGTTCTATCTTACCCATCACTCTACATGTCCATCAGAAAATGACAGCAGTGGAACAGGAAAAAAAAACTCCAGAAGGACAAGGAAACAATACAGTTCAGTGTCCCTCAAACTGGGAAGCATGAATCTCTCTAGGAAGATCTGAAATGAATCCAAGAGACAATGGAAGATATTAGGCTATTTCCTTTGCTTTCCTGAATAATTTTTATAGAGGAATCAAAAATATTCAGATACTCCTGAGTGTAATAATAATTGAACCAGAATATTAAACAAAATGAACAAGCTGTCCCTGTTCAAATATTTAATATCTAGTTTCAGAGTGTAACAAAGCAAGCCATTTTCTCCAAACATTTTTTTTTGGTGGGGGGGTCTTCTTCCTATCCCTTTTATTCTGTTTATTTTGGAAAGGAAGACAAGCAGTGAGGAGGCTGGACACAGTAAGCTGATCAAGGAGACATACACAAAACTCTTGTTCAGGTATACTGCAGGTTGGCAATTTTCCAAAACATCAGATGATAAAAAGTCTTTACATTTGAATCCATTTTGATTCTCTAGAAATACAGAATCATAACGTTAGGATTATTGCTGTATAATCAAATTAATAATGGGCTATCTTATGCTGTAGATAAGAAAACACTCACACAGAGGTAAAAAACACCTGAGGTGGTGTGTGGCATGACATTCCATCTCTGAAGATATCAGTAAGAAAATCCCATGAGATTTAGAAAATGCATGAAGGGCTGGGACTCTCACATGATAAGCCATTGCTAAGCAGAAAGGAATTAGGTTTGATAATTGAGTTAGAAATATGTTACATAGGAAGAGCCTTAAAAGTTTGAGGGGGACAGTGTTCTGCAGAGGTATACAATGACTCTGCTGGACAGCCAGTGCTGCTGCCACACACAGGGGCAGTGGTGCCAGTCACTGCCACTACCATGGACAAGGTTGTGTAGTTGTAAAAGGAGCCATTTTTTCCTGCCAGTCTCCCAGGTTGGTACCTGAGATGGCATCCCCAGTTGCCTCTCCCTAGTTACACCACTGATGTTCTAGAAATCATTTTCTTGACTCATCTCATTTAAACAAAGCTTTAGCCAACCAGGATGAAGAAAGTCTTGCAGATTGGCAGAAAGGGTGGGGAATACGGGGTAGAGTTCAGATGATGCAATGAAAAAGGCACAATAGTTTTATCACAATAGGATGGCACTGTGGTCTACCAGATATTTTATTGGATTGAGGCAGGTGGAGTATACATAACAAAGTTCTGGTGGCATCTATGAGTGTGAAAAGATCATTAAATTCCTGGTTCAGAGACAACTCTCCTGGGAGGAGAAAGCTTCTACCACCAAAAGAGCTTCAGCTGCCTGAAGAGCTGGTGTTCCTCTGCCAGCAGAAAAATTTTTTGTGCCAGGAGCACCGAGCCTATGTAACAGGGGACTTGACCATTGTTGCTAAAGGTCCCATAGCATAGCCGAGCCCCCAGAATGCTCTGCTGCTGACCCACTGTGATTTTGGGGCACTCATTCCATTTCCCTTTGCCTCTGTTTGCCCTCCCTTTTAGCTGTAAATACCCTGAGATGGGTACCCCCTCGCTGTGTACAGTGCCTACAGCACTGATTCTCCACCAGGATGATCTAGATTCTTTGAAAGGTGCACAAGAAGTGTGAGGAGATGAGCAGATAAGGTCAGGCTCAGGCTCAGGCTCTCCCCTGCCTGGCTGCTTCCTTGGCCCCACTGCCTGGCCACTCTGCAAGGAGGTAAGTGCTGTAACCAATTAACTTCAGGCTCTGGAGCAGTGAGAGATGTGTGGGTGAAAGCCCACTGCACCCCTGCTCTCCTGAAGCCCCCCAGAGACTCCCCAGCAGCCACAGAGTCCCCCGCTGACCCCCAGCACAGCTGGAGGCAAGCGGGGCCCATGGTGGGAGGGGGTTAACCCCTCACTGAGTGGGAGGAGGTGGCTGCGTGAAGCAAGGCCGGGTCAAGCCCTGCCCAGGCCCCTACTTCGCCCAGCTTCCCAGGGAGTGAGAGAGAGGTAGGAGGGGGTACTCACCAGTCCCCCTCCAGTAGGGCAGGGCCCCCCAAATGCTGGGCAGGGTCCCCCCTTGCCTGAGAGCAGCTTTCCCTGACAGCGGGCCCACTGCATATGTGTGCGGTTTAAAAGGGCCCGCCAACAGCAAAAAAAGCTCCATTTAGGCTCTGGAGCAGTGAGAGACGCGTGGGTGAAAGCCCACCACGCCCCTGCTCTCCCGAAGCCCCCCAGAGAAATCCCACAGCAGCCGTGAAACCCCCCGCCGACTCCCAAGCCAGCCAGAGGCAAGCAGGGCCCATTGTGGGAGGGGGTTAACCCCTCACTGAGTGGGAGGAGGTGGATGAGTGGAGCTGGGCCAGGTCAAGCCTTGCCCATGTTCCTACTTCGCCCAGCCCCCCAGGGAGCCATGCGACCAGAGCCATGCTAACAGGCTATGCAAACAGGTGCGCTTGCCTGCCGGTGCATGAGTTAGCGTGGAGTTCGCGCAGGAGGGCACGCAGGAGGGCCCGAGACCCTGCCTGCGAACCCCCCAGGGTAGACAGTCCCAGCTGTAGCCAGCCTACCAGAGACATGACACAAATGGGAACGCGTCACACCCTGAGGGTCCCCTCGGGCTCTGTGGCCCCCCCCTCGGGCACCTCAAAGATAGCCACCCAGTCAGAGCCCATGGTTCTGGGCTCCACGCAGACGGAACCTCTGGCTGTCGGCTATGTGGGCTGCCTGTCCCTTTTTCAGGCTCTCGTGGCCGGGAGCATGGCCACCTCCCTGTGTGGGGTCTGCTCCCTTTTGGGATCTCTGGCGCGCCAGCTGGAGGAGCTCCAGGCCACAGTCCAGAGACTGCTTGCCATCAGGGACTGTGAGCAGGAGATTGACTTCTACTGCCAGGGCCTTCTTCCCTGGGAGCCAGAGGGTAGACCACGGTCTCCCTCCAGGACAAAGGAGGACTCCGGGACCTCCCACTCTGTCCAGTCAGGGGCATGGATCAAGGTGGCCAAGGGCCCTAAGGCCCACCACACCAAGGCCCCTGCCCTGCCGGAGCTCCAGCAGAGCCTGTTGAGTTGCCAGCTCCCACAGGCAACCCAGGCTCAACTGCAGCTACCGTCCCCACTCTCCCCAAGACAAAACATAAGGTGTTTGTTGTGGGAGACTCCATCCTGAGGGGGACGGAGGGGACAACCTGCCGCTCCAACCCCTTAGCCCGGGAAGTCTGCTGCTTCCCAGGGGCCCGCATCCGAGACATTGTGGAGAAGATCCCTAAGCTCCTTCAGCCCGCAGACCACTATCCTATGCTCCTTATTCATGTGGGCACCAATGACACGGCTCGGAGCGCTCCCAGCCAGGTCATGAGGCACTACAGTGATTTGGGAGTGGGGCTAAAGGGTCTGGGGGCACAAGTGGTGTTCTCTTCGATCTTCCCAGTCTCAGGCTATGGGCTGAGGAGGGAGAGGAGGATCCACGTAGTCAACCAAAGACTGCGGTGCTGGTGTCATCAGGAAGGCTTTGGTTTCCATGACCACATCCCGCTCTTTGTTGAGAGAGGCAGCGAGCTGCTGGGAAGAGACAGCCTTCACCTCTCTCCCCTGGGGAGGAGGCTCTTCTCAGCCAGACTGACTGACCTGCTCCACCGGGCTTTAAACTAAGCCTGTTGGGGGACAGGGGGACTACCGCCACTGCTGGCCCACTGAGCAGCCCTTGCAAAGCCAGCAGGCCAAGGCACTTAAGGAAGCACACCCTTGTCCCAGCCCTGATACAATCTGTGGGCAAGGCAAGAGCCCCGAAGGGGAAACTTGCCTGCCTGCACACAAATGCCAGGACCTTGGGGAATAAGCAGGAGGAGCTTGTCCTCCTGCTCAATGCAAATAATTATGATGTCATAGGGATAACAGAGACCTGGTGGGACTCCACTCATGACTGGACCTCAGGTATAGATGGCTATATCCTGTACAGGAGGGATGGTGTAGATAAAAGGGGCGGGGGTGTAGCTCTCTATGTTAAGGAAAGCTACATGTCCCTCCAAGCTGATATTGGTGAGCAGGGTGGACAACTGGAGACCCTCTGGGTTAAAATCCATGGGGAACAGGGCACAGGGTACACAACAGTGGGAGTCTACTACAGACCTCCCACCCAAAGTCCTGAGCTTGACCAGGAGTTCGCCTGGAAACTGGCTGAGGCCGCATGCTCTAGGACCATAGTTGTCATGGGTGACTTCAGTTACCCACCCGGACATCTTGTGGGAGGATCACTCAGCAAAATCTGAGTGGTCGCAAAGCTTCCTCTCATGCGTGGATGACCTGACTCAAGAAGTCTATGGGCCAACAAGAGGCAAAGTGCTGCTTGACCTGGTACTGGCTACTGGGGATGACCTAATCGGTGACCTAGTGATTGACGAGAAGCTGGGTGACAGCGACCACAAGCTGATCACCTTCATCATCCACCGTAAAGCTGGCAAGTCAGTCAGCAACATGGAAGTCCTTGACTTCAGGAAAGCCAACTTTGACAAGCTCAGGAGGCTTGTCAGTCAGGCCCTAAGGGACCATGACCCATGGGAGAGGGGAGTTCAAGAAGAGTGGTTGCTCCTCAAGGGAGAGATCCTCAATGCACAAGCTAAGTCTATTCCATCTCAGAGGAAAGGCAGAAAGAGGGCACAGCAGCCCCCCTGGCTCTCCGGGGACCTAGCAGACCTCCTGAGGCTAAAAAGAAAGGCCTACAGAGGATGGAGGATGGGATTCACCTACAAGGAGGATTATTCTACGCTGGTCCAGTCATGCAGGGAGCAAACCAGGAAAGCCAAGGCTGCAACTGAACTCCAACTAGCTTCAAGCATCAAGGACAATAAAAAGTCCTTTTTCAAATATGTGGGGAGCCAGAGGAAAAGCAAGGGCAACGTTGGACCCCTGCTGAACCAGATGGGGCAACTGACAACTGATGCCCAGGAAAAAGCCAGCCTATTAAATGGGTACTTTGCATCAGTCTTTCATCAGTCCCATGGGACACCCATGCCCACTACAGGACAGGGAGGTCCGGATGAGAGAGATCCCCTGCCCTCCATTAATGCTGACCTTGTGAAGGAACATTGTGAGAAGCTGGATACCTTTAAGTCAGCCGGCCCTGATAATCTACAACCCAGGATACTCAAGGAGCTGGTGAACATCATAGCCCAGCCCCCGCATGGATCTTTGAAAACTCCTGGAGCTCTGGTGTAGTGCCTGAAGACTGGAAGAAGGCCAATGTGCTGCCTATCTTCAAGAAAGGGAGGAAAGTGGATCCGGCTAACTATAGGCCCATCAGCCTAACTTTTATCCTGGGGAAGATCTTAGAAAAGTTTATTAAAGAGGCCATCCTTAATGGACTGGCCGACGCCAACATCCTAAGGGATAGCCAGCATGGGTTTGTTGCGGGTAGGTTTTGCTTGACCAATCTCATTTCCTTCTGTGACCAGGTGACCTATCACCTGGACGAGGGAGAAGAGATTGATGTCATATATCTTGACTGCAAAAAAGCCTTTGATCTGGTATCCCATGATCACCTCTTGGTGAAACTAGCCAATTGTGGCCTTGGGTCCACCATGATCCACTGGCTGGGAAATTGGCTCCGTGGTCGGACCCAGAGGGTAGTAATTGATGGAAGTCAATCATCATGGTTTCCTGTGATCAGTGGGGTCCCCCAAGGCTCTGTCCTTGGACCCATATTGTTCAACATCTTCATTAATGATGTAGACATTGGAGTCAGGAGCGGACTGGCCGAGTTCACTGATGACGCCAAACTTTGGGGCAATGTATCCATGCCAGAAGACAGGCGGGTGATCCAGGCTGACCTGAATAGTCTCAGCAAATGGGCGGACAAAAACCTGATGGTGTTTAACACTGAAAAATGTAAGGTTCTCCACCTTGGGGAAAAAAACCCTGCAACATCCTTGTAGGCTTGGCAGTGCTACACTGGCTAGCAGTATGGAAGAAAGAGACTTGGGGGTCATGATTAACCTCAAGATGAACATGAGCCTGCAATGTGATGCTGGGGCTAGTAAAGTGACCAAAAAGCTGGCTTGCATCCATAGATGCTTCTCAAGCAAATCCCAGGATGTCATTCTCCCCCTGTACTGGGCTTTGGCGAGGCCACAGTTGGAGCATTGCATCCAGTTTTGGGCCCCACAATTCAAAAAGGATATGGAGAGGCTTAAGAGAGTCCATAGAGGAGCCATGCACATGATCAGAGGTCAGGAAAGCAGACGTTACGATGACAGGCTGAGAGCCATGGGGCTCTTTAGCCTGGAAAAGCACAGGCCCCTGATGGCCCCTGATAAGTTTATCAGGGGTGACCACCAGTATGTGGGGGAACGTTTGTTCACCAGAGCGCCCCATGGGATGACAAGTTCGAACGGTCATAAACTACTACAAGACCATTTCAGGCTGGAAATAAGGAAGAATTTCTTTACTGTCTGAGCCCCCAAGGTCTGGAACAGCCTGCCATCGGAGGTGGTTCAAGCACCTACATTGAACACCTTCAAGAGCAAATTGGATGCTTATCTTGCTGGGATCCTATGACCCCAGCTGACTTCCTGCCGTTTGGGCGGGGGGCTGGACTTGAGGATCTTCCAAGGTCCCTTCCAGCCCTAATGTCTATGAAATCTATGAAACTAGCTTTTGAAATGGGGCACTGCTCAATTCACACTGGGGGGGGAGGTCTTGGGCCTGACAAGGCTGAGAACCACTGTTCTAGAGCCATTGGATTGGATTTGCTGCCACTGAAGTACCACTTAGCAGCCACATGGTTTTGCAATAGGGGTTCTTTATTTGTGGTGTGGATCCTACCTCCTTCACCAGCTCTACCTCAACCTACCAGCCACTGGTACCTGCAGGGAAGCCAAGAGTATGTGATACAGCACCATGCAGTCATCCTGGCCTGGGATCACTTTCTCTTCTTTCTCCTGGGCAGAAAATGGAGCTCATGAACAAAGCAGGCATCAGAAACAATACCAAGGTAGAGGGGAGGCAAGTTGCTGCTGAACACACATTTCAAGGGCTTTGTGGTACAGTTAAATGGATCCTCTGACTTCTGGGGGTTATCTTCCACCCTGATTACTGATGCCCACCCCCAGAGACACACCATGGCCCCGTCCTGCCTCCTTCCAGCTGATAATGAGACAGTCTGGGCTCCTGCTCTGGCCCAAGCTTAGGCGCCACCATAGCACACCCTCATTCTCCCTCCCCCCTGTGTGTTTGCTTACTGCACACATGTGTCTGCCCTGGGTGGGTCGGGCATCACCCATCCTGCACCACACACCCATTCTTCTCTGGATTAGTGATTGGACAGCCCCGACCACCATATTCTGGTCTTGAACACACACACAAGGGCCCTCTGGTGAGTCAGTGCTGTGTTGCAGCACAAAAAGTCTGTGGTCTCTCCTCTCTGAGGGTCTCATAAGACTCTCACAGGAGCATGCATCTTCACAGCTGTTGGGGGATGCAAATGACCCAACTTCCTTCTAAGAATTCTCAGTATCATCCCCCTCCCTACGCTGTTTCCTTCTGTCAGGGGCAGAAGAGATCATCTTGGTGGGTAATCTTTTTTACTGGACCAGCTGCATGGTTGGATTGGACTTCAATGAACTTTGGAATGCAGTGCCATTCTTCAGAGATCTCAGGAAGAAGGCACTGCATTCGGAAGCCTTAGAGTAATTTTTGAATGTAGTGCCTTCTTTCTGAGATCTCAGAAGAATGACACTGCATTCAAAAGCTTGTCAAAGTCTATCTCAACCATATAGTTGGCCCAGTAAGAGAGAACACCCACAAAGATCCTTGCCTCTCTCATATTTCCTGGAACAGCATAGCTGCAACGCCACTGGGATGCTACTGCTTTTATTGTTAGCTTGTCTTACTACATAGGGCCAAAGCAGCCATCTGCCTCAGGTTGTATGTAAATCCAAGATGAGGTTTCTTCACCCCACCCAAGTTGGATGAGGGGTATGGGGAAGCCTTATTTTGGATTTGGGTAAATATGGTAAATAATAACTAAAGCAGACTGTAACAAAATCTGCGTCTGGAGTGTGACAGGCCAGTAGGGGGTGCTGCTGCACTGAGACACCCACCACACTGCGCCTGACCATCTAGCAAGCTCCAAGTGCTTCCTTGGGGGCACCTCACGTCTGGCCAACCTCCTTTCTGGAGCACACCCACAAGCCTGGGGGTAACACTACCACCATTCACAAGTCTTGGGCTGTATTCTGAAGCACAAATCATGGTCTCCCTTAGTCAGCCAGATGAAGGGGACCCACAGACATAATCTAGCCCCTCTCCCAATAAGTCTGCCATGTTAGATATAGAGAAGAACTTTATTGATTACAAGGAGAAAGTATGGAATACGGTACAGATTAGAGTACTATCAAAGAAAAACCCTTAGAGCAAACAGGGGCATGGTAGACTTTGATTATGCATCTGAGTTACTGCAAGCTATATATTTGATTAGTTTCAAGTAGCTTACTCACACGTACTCACACAGAGGCTGATAGAGCTTTCCTCTGGAGGCGGGCAGTTTGTAGTGTGTCCATGTGTTTCAAGAGAGAGAGAGAGTGAGCTGCAGGTGTCGAGCTCATCCCTGTCTTTATCATGGCTGCTGCCCCATTTCCTGGGAAGTCTTTAACTTATATAGACCTTATGACCTCATTTACCTGGTCCAATGAAGGCCAGGAGTTGTAGGCTGCCACCCAACCAATTTGAAATTCATCACTGTTTGCCAGTAGACTTGCAGGGTCTCTAGCTCCCCCTCCCAGTCATGATGTCATTGCTTAGAACAATAGGGAGTTTACGCCCCCCTACCCAGGTGTGTGAGGCCAGTCAGTAGGGAAAGGGAGCAGGTTCCCCCTCCCTCAGGAATGTATCCAGCTTAGTTTACAACTCAGGGTTACCTGAAGCAGATGGGGGCAGGGGTGACTGCCCTCTGCAGTGACCATGGTAACCAAATTGTCAGATAGCTAAAAAGCCTGATAGCAGAGTTTGGGGAGAGACTGAGATAGCATTCTGCCACATGGAGTGTAGCAGAATCATAGCTGTCCTTCCCACTGTACTCTCAGGGACCTGCCTTAGAGCTTTGATGGTTAAATGCAAATCTTGAAGGCTGCCTTCAGGATCCAGAGTAAGCCTTGGGTGCTTCACTCTGCCCTGTTCACCATTGGGCTGCCTTGGTCTGGCCCAGTCTTTTGTCTTGATTCCCTGAGCAAGGTGTCATTCTTCAGGACCAATCTCAACCAATCCACACTCCTGGTCTCAGTCTTTCCCTTTGAATATCACTGGCTTCTCTACCATGACCTCCTCTTCCTCCTGCTTCCCTTCACAGTATAACAATCAAACTCAAAATGAAGCAACTATGGAACCTAAACAACTTATCTCATCAGAGCTCTTTCAAAACCAGGGCCCTCTAGCCCAGGATCTTAGTATATATACATATATACTAAATATATATATATTAAGATCTATCTATCTACACACACACACACATATATCCTGGGCTAGAGGGCCCTGGTTTGGAAGGAGCTCTGATGAGATAAGTTGTTTATCTTTCTCTCTCCTCTGCTGACTCCCGTCTCTTCCAATGACCTGTTCCCTGCCTCTCAGAACCAGGCATTGGGATTTCCTGTTTCTCCATCTGCAAGCTTGCCACTCTGCAGCCTATCTCCCTACAAGCAGGCTCACAGCTCTGCTTTCCCGCTAAGTAATAGGGGTACTTTTTTACCAATTAGCAGGTTGATTACTCTGAAGCCTACTTCTCCAAGGTCTGAACCTGTATCCCACCTCTCTACAAGCTTCTTCTCCCAGCCTGCTCTCTGTAGCACTATCTTGTTGGCCAAACCAGCTTCTGTGGGTTCATTTACACATGTCCTTATAGTACCATTGCACCACTGGTGTCATCATTTAGCACTTCCTTTTCGAAGTACTCTTTCCAAACAGTGTTGGCTGTTATTGCACCATCCTTTTGAAAGCACTAAACGATGGTGCAGTAACAGCCCATACTGTGCCGTCATGCTGCCAGTGGTTATTTTTTGCTGCTATGTCACTGTAGCAATGTGGTATAATGAGGAAGTGCATTGCTGTGGCAATGTAGCTGTGGCCTCATGGTTTATGACCACCAACACTATGTCACTGTAGCGCATTGCTATGGCAATTTAGTGTCACATGTACACATGCCCTCTGTAAGCAATCTTCTTGCATCCAGTTAGCTCTGCTGCTTGACTCAGCTCTCAGTAGCACAGGTTATCCACTTGCCTAATTGTCAACAGCCTGCCTAGCTCTTGTAGCTGCTGTTCAATTCTTGCCTGGAGCCCAATCTGTGTTGCTTATCTTCTTTTAACTACTCCTCCAGATAAATGGCCTGCAGTTTTGGTTTAGTTACTCCTGTTTAGTTCTTGGCCTATTCCTTCTTGTTGGCTGTGCACTGGCTGCCTCATGCTGTCTTACAGTAATGGGGGTTAGAAGCCCCTTTCACTCTCCCCATCAGGGTTTCAGAGAAAGCAATCCCTTCCCTAATCTCCCAACAGGCAGCATAAGTCAGAGATGGTCCACGGGCCTCTTCTTTCACTAATATTGCTGTCACAAATCATTCCATGGGGTTAGTGGAGTAACTGGAAGCAAGATCAGGTTCCAAGTCAGTATAAAGAGTACAGAGTTCAAGTCTTTAAAGAAACTCTTTGTCTTCTGAGCAGACTCTAAAACCTTCAGAAAATAAAGTGTGTTCATGATTAGACAGTAAGGAAACTAGGCATCAGTGAGGAGAAATATATTCAAGGTTGTAATAATATCTGCTTCCTTGTATTAAATAGAAACATTTAAACTAAGCACCTTCCCATTTTATTAGCTTTTACATTCACAGTTGATAAAATAAGATGTAATCCCCTCTCCAATGAAGCAATTTAAAAGAGGAAAGTTAAAAAGGAACATAAAGCAAAATTGTAATGTGAGGATTTACAGTATAAACATGATTCTCACGCTGGCAACATCACTAGAACTGCAAAGCAATGAAAGACCAGCTCTTTGGGATGAGTCTACTTCCTGCTGCAAGTTCAATTGCTTTGTCTTACCTCCATCCAGTCCATGTCCTTAATCTTCTGTGACTGTTAGCTGAGTGATTCCCTATGTTTTCATACAGCTAAGTGTATTTTTTTGCAATGACTGAAGCTGGAAAGGCTCATTACTCCTCAATTCCCCTTTCTATCTGATCTTTCTATCTTTGGCACATTAGCCAAAGGGGGAGAACTGTTTTCCTTTATGCCTCTCCACGCCTTGACTTCTGAATCTCTGATACAACCCCATTGGCTTATACTAAGTTTGCCAGGAATGAATATAGCCCGTAGACATTACACATAGCTTGTTTATACTTATCTATGTCCAAAGGCTGATTACCTTTCTCAAGATCAATAGCAGGTTCTGGCATGACAGGAGTTTTCAAAGAGACATATTGGGCACATCCAAACAAGAGTATACGTGTCTCTTGCCCTGTCTCAAACCCCTTTGAGGCGGGGCAAAAGGCACATGTGGGAACAAAAAAATGTTCCCTGCTCGAAAATTAGACCCCTGGATATGCAGGGGTCTAAAAAAACCTGAAGCTTAAAAAAGCAGGGCCGTGCCCTGAGGCAACCGGAGGCTGGGTCCTCCACAGAGATGTTCTGGCTGCCACTTGCCCTGGTGCTGAACACATGGCCTGCCAGGCAGCACAGCACCATGGCTCCAGTGCCATAAGTAAGGGGTCGGGGGGGCTGCAGGAGGAGGGGGGAGGAGACTATGGTGGGGGACCCCTGGTGGCCCTGCCTGCTCCCCCACCCCCCCAGCCCTGCCCTGCCTGACTCCACCCCTGCCTTCCCCAACCCAAGGCCCCCGATCCTGGTAGTGCCTGGCCTGCCCCCAAGGCCCCCAACCCCTGCTCTGCCCAGTTCCAGCCCTGCCTGCTCCGCAAGCCTCCCCAGTCCCAGCACTTACCAGTAGTTCAGCTGCTATCTCTATCACTGGGGCCCCGCCCATGCAGCACAAGGCAGAGGGACAGCCCCAGCAGCCCCACTGCCCTGTGCTGCCCATGGGGACTCTACCAGGAGGCCCCAGAGCCCCCCCCACCTCTGCTTCTAGGGTAAGTAGAGGATTTGTTCTGGGTTTTTTTTGTTTTAAAGTGATGGTGCCTGGGGTTGGCGGGACAGCCATGGGAGCCTGGGCTGCAAGTGGGGGATGGGGCCTGGCAGGGTAGCCACTGAGGGGGTCTGGCAGAGTGGGGGGTGGGATTGTGTGGGGCAGCCATTTGGGGGCTGCAGCAGCTGGCAGGGGATGGGGCCAGGTGGGGCAGCGATTGGGGGGCTGGGGTGGGGCATGTGGGTTTTACAGGGGAGTGGTAGCCCCTGTGCAGGCAATTTGGCCCTTGTGTGGGGGGAAGCAAAATATATATTCATGAATTCATGAAACATGTATTTAGAGTTCACTTAATTATGATAGAGACATGGGTAGGCTTCCACATTGCTTTAACACTGTAGATATATCAATAAAACATTGTCTAACTGATCGCTGTCTCTGTCTCACTCTCTCTCTCTCTCTTTATAGTACTCTTTTGTTTTTACTGTGGAGGAACATGGATTTGGGGGTATTTTACAGACTGACTTTGGGATTTTTTTATCAGGGATTTTCCAATAGGGAACACCAGAATTCCTACTAGGGAGGCCAGTGGCAGGACCCTGCTTGATCAGAGCTGGCACCTTGGACCCAGCTGGAGGTGGCTGACCTCCTGGCCAAATGGGGCCATGAGGACATGCTTTGACCCTTCAAAGCAGGCCACCAGACCCGGAACATCTTCTGGGCGATAGCTGCCCAGATGGCCGGGCAGGGGGCACATGTGGCAGTAGAGCCACATAAAGGCCATCCCTGCAGCCATGGCCCACTGGCAGCTGGCTCAGAGGGGCACATGTCTCTACTGGCTATGCAGTCCCCATCTGGGTCTGGCAGGTGCGCAGCAGCTCACACCTAGGCAGCAGCCCCCACTGCCAGACTCCTGCAGTAGGTAAAGGGTGCAGGGAACTCTCAGGGCTGTTTCAGCAGTCCAGCTGGCACAAGGGGTAGTGTCCCCAGGTACCAAATGGCCAGGCCCCAGAAGCTCCTGAGAGCAAGTAGCCCTGAGCTACTAGCCAGGGCAGTTTTTGTATTGCTGGGACCTGGACAGGGCAGCTTTTCATACTGCTGGGGACCACACAGGTCCTGGCCCCGAGCTCTAGCTCCCCCTGCCTGCAGATCTGGGAGGAGCCAGGCAGGGTTATTTTGCCCCAAGTGGCACAATTTGCTCCTCAACAAAGTGCATGTCCAAGCATATGCTCTGAGGCAAAAAGCCCCAGCTCAAATTTGCACCGCTTCTATTTGAGCTGCTGCAAGTGCACATGCTTGCATGTGTGGACATGCCCACTGTGACTAAATCCATCAGATCCTGAGCCTAAATCAGAGGCTTGATTCAAAGGTGCTAAGCTTCCAACGACAATGATTGTGGAGTTGCTGGAAGTCCAGCATTTTTTAAAATTAGGCCACTTATTTAGTTGGTTGAGTATGGTTTTCCAAGCCTCTCTTTTGACACTGATTTTTTAAAACCTTGGCTTTGTATTTGTCAGTTTTGTTTATGCCTTAGCTTTGCATCCTGTTAGTTTTCTGAAATTTACATTTGTGAGAGCAACCTCTGATGTTTTCAAAGCTCACCATCTCTTTTCCCTTCCTGGCAAACAAATCAGCATTTCTGAAGGCTGAACAACTACATTGGTAATTTGTTTCTTTGGTGTGAACATTAAATAGCTTCTTATCAAATAATTAACCAGCATAAATTATTCTAGTTCATGATTTCAGCCCTTCTGTGCTAGAGGTGTGCAATTCCACACCAAGAGTTGGTTTTCACAAGTCTTGTTACTAGATGTAACCCAGATGCAGCTGCTGTAAAAATAAAATCTCCTGTTCTTTTTGAAAGTTGGACATTTTAGAAACTGATCTATCCCAGACATACAAATCAGGGACTTTTGAATGGATACTTTACATGACTGAACTTCAGATTGGATGAGTATCTTCTCCCATAAGTACTTTCATTGAGTGTAGTGGGATTATACAGGCTGGAGGGTATGATTCAATCTGAGTAAAGGTGTTTGTGCCTTGCCCAAATATTAATTTATATAGAGACTGACTGATCGTTACCATTAAAGTAACTGCTAGTGATTGGAATGAACATTTCTCTGTTCATACTACTTTGCTGCATGATTAGACAAGTTTGGGACAGGCTATGAGTTTTCTTGCTTTGATACTGAATCACTTGCCAAACTGCTACTACCTCACAAGATTTTAATGGTATCCAAATACATTCGGGATTAATCTGCCCCTCCCCCACAAAGAAAAACAATGAGGCAGTGCAAAGGAACGCAGTTAAAACATGTTGAAGATCAGAAATGCTAAGAGTTCATGCCAAACAATAAATAGGCCAATGTTTGAAAAACATATTGTGCAAAGTGAGATATCCACTAATAAGAGTTCAAAGATGATGTGCTGTAATAGGAATGAAGAAATATATACTTGGAGGGGTCTACTGGTCTTTGAGTCCAGTTTCCTGTAGGCAGCCATTTATGCAAAGGCCCACAAGATTGTTCACTCTGGCCCATCTGACATAGTATAGCCATTAAACACATTATACAAAAAGATTGAAGGTGTGCCAGAGGTAAAATTCAGGGAAAGAAGAAGTTACTGCCAATGCCATTGCAATGGTAGGAAATTTGTTAGGCTAATATATGCTCAAATGTACTTGTTCTCAGAAGGCTGAAATAGTAGGTGGCCCCAGTATTGTGCATGGGGAGGCATAGAGGGAAATGACTATTGTATTATCTCATGCCTTGCACTCCTATGCATAGGCCAAGTGCAGCCTGGCTTGATGTGCTCCTCTAAGATGGTCTTTAACAAAAATCAACTTGAGATGATGTGCAAGGTGTGAAGTCAAATTACCCAAGTATTTGCCCAGTACCTCAGTAGGAATTTTGCTTTGAATTAAGAAAAATGTGTGAGAGAGACTGGAAACAAACTGTCTATTCCTTGATCTTACTTTGCTGTTCAGGAAAAATCATTATTTGTATAAATATAGAAAGCACTGTTGGCTTTAGCTTCTCAAACAGCTTCCTGTGACAGCCAAAAGAGGCCTCCCAGGAGTCCCTTGTTAAAATTCCACCACAAAAATTAAGAGGAGATTTAAGAGGTTTTCATTCCTGCAATGGAGTCAGCCCCTTTCTGTTTACTGTTAAATCATCTTTACCAGAGAGGACTTTTATTCCCAGGTCTCATAAAAACTTCAAAACAGTTTAAACTGGTTGCCTTTGGGATACATTGGATTGAAACACACAGCAGGATTTTTCTAAAATATATTTATTCCTTGCCTATTGAAAATTAACTTTCTATTACAGAACCAATAATATTCAATAGAGATAGTATAAATGTTTGCTTAATGTAACTGTGTGTGGCAAACACAGTTGGCTCTTCCCCTGTTTATGATGCGAGAAAATGTTTTTGTTTATACATGAAATAAAGGTTTCTTTTATTGGACCAACTACATAGCTGGGATAGTCAGACCGGTTTTCAAATGCAAGACATTCCTCCTCAGACTCTACCAGGTTTATTAGCATGCCACCTTTTGTCCAACTTCAACCCTCCAAGATTGAGGTGTGTATCTTAAGCAGGGAAGGTGATTTTTCTTTGCTGGAAAACAAGCAGGGAGGTATAGATGTAAGCTCCGTGCTAAAATGCTGCCATGGTGACTGCCACTTTTCTGGGACCCCAGCAAACAGAAAGGGCTGGGTCCTATGTTAACCCTCTCATGGCTCCGGAGTCTTGACATTGTAGCTTGTGCCTAAAGCACTAATGGAGCTGGCTCAGGGTAACTGAGCTGCTGCATTCAATCTGTAGTATCTTGATGAGGCTCCTGGTGTGGTAACAACACTATTATTTATTCACAGGAGCTTATACAAAGAATTAGTTACAGTAAAGAAGGGAGAGGCTTGCTATTTCCCTTGCAAGAATCTGAGGCCCAAACTTGTTGTTGCCTTGCCACACCAGGAAGTTTTTGCTGCCTTACTTGGACTGTCATTTGGGATGCCACACTTCCTGGGCACTGTGTATGTCTGGAAGAACATACTTGATGGCATACTGTTGGCCATGACTCTGAAATTTTTTTTTTATATTCTCCCTTCCAAAAGCAAGGTGTGTTGTTCCTTTGGGAGCATGTGGTAGGTGAGAAAATACAGTACATGTGTTTTCCCCATCTTTTTCTTTTCAAGCATATGCACCCTTGAGACACAAGGTTTATCACAGCCTAGGGAAGAACATTTTTTTGTTAGAGCCCCTGCTTGAAATACTGGCAGCAGATTGTTAACATCTTCTGTAGAATAGGGAATACCTGAGGGCTAAAAAAATCACAAGATTCAATGGGAAAGCTGTCTTCTCCCAAAGACTTGTCAGATTAAGCAGTCTAAGGTTATCCTGACACTTTGGGGGAAGTTCCTTCCTGTTGTGAAGGGGAGTGGTAATCTCCAAAGTCACTCAACACTTCAGGAGGCACTTTATGGATTCACAGCTGTAGAATTTCTTATTAAAACCATGGAATGCTGCTGTAATAGCGGGTGGATTACTAAAAACATGAGCATCTGGTAATCTAATGCTTGGGGTAGGCCTTTCAGATGGCTGGGAGCACAACTGCATGGCGAGAAATCGCTCTTTATTTCCTTCCTGTTCATTATGTCCCCAGTCCAAAGCCTACTGAAATCCATGGAATAGATTCCAACTGTTTCTTGAGAACTTTGGATGCGGCCCGGTGCCTTGGTATTTACTGAAACAAGGCGCTTCTTCTTTCAGCAACCAGGCTGTTTTATACAAGTTTCTCTTCTTTGTTCTTCTACTGTATCCATCAGCAGAGCCGACCCTAGGGAGGTGTGGAGCCCGGGGCATATCAGCCTGTGTGGAGCCATCTTAGCATTGCGCAGGGCTGTGGTACCCCAACAAAGAGGGTGGTTTCCAGGTTTCTTCTGCAGCACAAGGCTGAGCTGCCAGCTCCAGGTGGGCCTCACAGGAGGGGCCACAGCCACTCTGCCCAGCTTCACAGGGCCAACCCCAAAATGTAGGGCCCAGGGCGGTCGCCCCGATTTGCTGTACCTTAGGGACGGCTCTGTGCGTCAGTACAGAACCTTGTTTTGATCACGTTTCTTCTGTTTGGCTTACTTCCAAAGGTTTTTTAGGTGTTCCTGTCACAAACAGTGAATCCTGAGTCCCTATCTAAATACTGACTTTGCTTTTCCTTCTGTTTAGAGCACCGAGCACTAGAACCATTACCCTTCCCTGCCTTTATCATAAATTCCAATGCTGGTCGGGTCACTAGAATGTCTTGAGGAATCTGCTCCTAATGAATTACAGATTATCAGACTATTTTACTCACAAGGGGTTTTTATAACATTTTGCTTCATTGGGAGGCAAACAAAAAAGAAGAAGTGCTGCAAAAATGGAGAGAGCACAAAAGCAAATACCACAAAGCTGCATGAAGGCTTAAAACATGTATTTCCTTAGTACTTTCTTTCTTGGGGTGCTCAACTGCTGTGTACTATATGCAAATTCCATTCTAGTGAAGCAGGGAAGTAGTAGTAGTAGTATGCCTTTACTTATTGGTGGGGACCTACTGAATTTGCAGTTTTGTAAATTCGGTGAATTCCGTGAAATCTGGCATTAATCACAAAATCCAGGCAATGCCTGAAAAATCTGTGGAATCCATGATAAAAAAAACCAACCTTATTGAGCACTATAGCGGTTTGGTGGCATGGGGGAGGCAGTTGTGGGGGGGGTGCGGCCTGCTTGAAGTGCTGTCAGCAAGATGGCTGCTGCCCCTGCTCCTCACTGCTGATTGGCTGCGAGGGTTGCCTGTCATGTGGCCCTGCCCCCTCCACCAATCGGTCATGAAGGGTAGGGTTATATGACAGGCAACCCTCACAAACAATCAGTGGTGAGGGACAGGGCCACCAGGGCCCCTCAACCAATCAGAGTTGTGAGGATGGGGCATTGTGCTCTGCCTCCCAAAATGGCTGCCTGGGCCTGCATTCTGCCCATGAAATTGGGGGCGGGGGGCAGTTCCTGTGAATTGGACAGGTGCCTACTCAGTGGGTATGCTGAGGCAGACACATTCAGTATTATCTTGGGTGGCAGAGAAGAACCCAGGCACTAGAATTCCCTGCCTTCCCTTTAGTAATGATCAGTTCACACTTCAGTTTTCTAACATTGCCTGTCTATTCAACTTTGTACAGAACCCCAAACGGTCTGCTGTAAAAGGATAGCTATTCTAAATAAATGGTTGGATACTGACTTCAGCTGGAAGTCTGAAAATGGTATTCCATGTATCGTCATTGGCAATCCCTCAAAGTCAAGGAGGATTACCCCCATGGGTCAAATAAACGTGAACCAAAAATAAACTTTCAAAGGTTTTATATCCCATATATATGGTTTTGTACTCCATAGAACTCCTCCAGGCTGAGGACTCTTAAGACTTAGCAGATTTCTGAGTGTAGTGCACCCAATAGCCAGAGGGCACATTTCTCTCAAAAAACACTTCCCAGTGATTTCTCAATGAGAGGTCTGGGTCCCAAGTTGAGAAATATTATGAAGGGAAGATCCAGGTTGTCTGTTTTAAATTAAATTATGTTTACTAATGAAGAGCTCCCGACAATCTCTTATATAAGAGAGGCTTTCCATAGATTCTGTTACGATGTGTTACATATTTTTGCATGATGCTGAATGTAGGGTTGCTGAAAAGTACTGAGATAGCCAGACATCTGTTGTACGTTTGTATGTGAGGTGTGAGCGTGAAAACAATGCTGCATTTTTCAAACTGCATACAGCATGCCAGGCACTCTGTTCTCATATTTTGCTCTAGATATTATATGCAAATATATAACATCTTTACATATACCATTTTTTACTTATTTATAAAGTATATAGTATATATTTGCATGTAATATGTATACATACTGTTATACAAATACAGAGCTGGATTCTAATCTCACATTGGTGCTATTTCACTTAAGTCCAGCGTTCCCTCTAAGATGCGCAGTGTGTGCAGCTGCGCAGGTGCGCCTGGCAGCACAGCAGGAGCACACCTGCATGGCTGCACATGCTGCACAGCTTAGAGGGAACATAGCTTTAGTTAGTAGTATAGTTTGTGGTTCAATTAGCCTATGCTAATCTGAAATAACTGGAGTTCTGGGAAATTAATCTGGGTTTACATAAGGTGACTGCAAGAAGATGCTGGCTCAATGGTGCTACACATGCATAAAATGTGTGCGAGTCAAGGATCAGATGCATGATATTTGCAGTGACTGTGATACATAGTTGACACATTTTTCTTGCTGTTTGCTTTAAATTTTAGTAGAACATTTTGTCATAAAAGGATATATCTGGAAAGATCAGTTGAGTGCCAAAATGAACATTACAAGCATCACGTTCCAGCTAATATTTATGCTTAATTATTTATTTCATGTCCTGTAACAGACTCCTGCCAACTCCTGCTCATGTGGAGACATATTGATATGCACCAGAGTAGAGATGTCAATAGCACTATAATGAATTATGAACAAAACTTTTCTGCCTTTGGAGAAAGGTAAGTCAGATGTAATGCAGTAAGAAAAGATTCTCCCGGTCTTCAATTCAGTTTCTGTTCCACAAGAAAGAACAACAAAAAGTTTCATAGACATTCTGATTATGGCATGAAGCCTGATCACTTCTAATTGGATCATTCTGTGCATTGTTCTAATAATTCTATTATGATTATATTTCAGCTGGGGTGGGAAAACCTGTCTCTGCGCTTTTAAGCAGAAGTCTCTCCTTTGAGATCCAGAAAAACAATTGCTTTCAGCCTTTTCTGCTCCAATCCATTTAATGGCCCTATGGTGGGGTGGGATTGGTACATGTGAGAAGAGATTCAGGACCTAGGGGCTCAGTGCATCTTTCACTTTAATCACTTGGGGGCCTGCCAAATTGTACCTCCCACCAGAGCAAAAATGTGCTGTACACAAGAGCGTTGTCATCAACTGTCTCCCTGAAGGTTCCTTCAAGAAGGGTCTGATGGCTGCTTTGCGTGTCCAAAAGAACATTCTGAACGAGTGCCCTGCATGGGTCCACAAGTAATCAGTGCCATCCATCTTCAAGGATATGATGGCTTCATCTGTGCCTCCTACTGAGCTGGGATTTGCAGGTGCATTGTGCTGCTTTGCCGTCACTCCTTAGCAAATCTTTCTGGTCATCGGGGACTTTGTACCGTGTGTTGAAATGCTATCAGAGCCCTTAACTGAAGAGATAAACTACGTCTCATATGATTTCACTTACCTCCAGTTTACATTGTCTCCACTGATGTCGTGAGCTTTATCTTCAATAAGCATCAGTCTGAAATCATATACAGATCCTGTATGTCATGGAGAGCAATGCCCCACAGCCTTTTCTTGTAAATCTGGTGAAAATCACATTTTATTTCTAGTCTCTTCTAGTATGCTCACACATTTGCTAACTTCTGTGCATCTTAATCATGTGAAAAGTTTCATTTAATCAACATTTTAAATCAAAGATATATTTTCTATTTGTTTTTTCTTGTTAAAATCTCTACATTTCAACAGCTAACATCTAGATTTTTGGTTTCTACATGCCATTTCTTAGCATTGATCATTAAGACTGGATTAGAATAAGTCTCCCTAGTTGTGATTTACTATTGCTGGTGTGTATGTTCAATTACTCATAGGAACTACAAATGTTAAAAGTTTATGGTTATGGTAACTGCATGTTGAATAATAGATGTCTTTGTGCTGGACAGAGCAATATATGAGATCTCAGTGTGAGGCAGGGAAACTGAACATCAGAACATAAGAATCTCTAAAGATTCCTACTTTTTAACTATCTACACTCAAAAATAAATCAGAACATGGTGATTTACAAAGTTCCTAATGGTGTAACAAATTGTTCATTATCCTAATTGCATATTTGAAAGCAAAGAGTAATCTAATGTTTTGATGCTGCTGGCTATGTGAAGAAAATGCCACATTACAAGACTATTAAAAGGCCATCAGATATCAGTATATAATAAAAATATAAATGTAAATCATGCAAAACACACGTCTGGAAATTAATTCATGTACAGCATTCAATTATTAAATTGAAATTATTAACCATATCTAGCTAAAAGGTGATGGGTCTTTTATTTCTTAATTACCAAATCAAATCTAAATGTAACAAACTGGAATGATTTCCAAGTTTTATTTACAAAAACTATTTAAAGATAGTTAAAAAAGGATGTATTCAATGACTTTACACTTTTCTCCTCCTAACAATCCCAAGAAAACATGGCTAATTAGTGACTTCTTTCAATAAGGTAGCCCAGTTACATTCTCAGTAATGCTCCTGTGAAAGGCATGGCAAGCTTTGGCTGGAATTGACATCCCATAAGCTTAGCTATTATTATGCTCCATGAACGGCTTCCTTAGACATTACCTTTCATAAGCATTAGAAATTTGCCAACATGGGCACTAGAAATTTTGTATATATGGGTTTTAGTTTACAACTAAATTTTAGTTGTATGAGGTGATGACATTCAGAATGCCTTCACCTCATGCTGAGGACAGTGGAAGTGGTGAACACTGAGCATGTGGCAAGATCAGATTCTGCATTTATTCATCCTTTTAGTTTCCTGTCTCTCCTGATTTTTCAGAAATGAATGACAATCCATATCATGAATAATGAAGATGATAAATGATCATTCTTGTTTATATAGAAGCTTTCATCCTGAAAGACCTTGAAACCTTTTATACATTCTTTCTATATAGAAACAAAAAAGAGATTTGAATCAGGTAGCTGCTGCTGTCTAATAGGAAGTATACATATTTTTTCAAATCTCTTCAAGTTATAGTAACGTTTGTTACTTGTAATAATAGTTAAAAATGAAGGAGGCAGAAGTTTGATTTTCTTGTTTATTATTTCATTGTAATAACTAGCTCTGTTGTTTTTTAACTGATGGAGCAGTTGATTTAAAAAAACCCAAAATGTCAAAAGGTATAATGCTGATAAGGTACCAAAGAAAGAAGAAGGACCTGTAAAAGGAAAATATTTTCCAAAACTGAAGGCAGGTCCCTCTCTAGGAAACAAGAAGAGATTCCACCCCAGTTCCAATGGTGTGAATGTGGGTGCTGGAGAAAAGGAGACCATAAGAGGGTTTTCATTAGCAACCTCCCTTATGATGTGAAGCAGCAAACTATTAGGGATCTAGTGAAAGAAAAATTTGGGGGAGGTTATACATGCTGGAAGGATGCAGGGAGGAAAGACAATGGTTGTGGTCTTACTGAATTAAAAAATGAAGAATTTGTGGAGAAAGCATTAGAGACTGTGAGTAAATATGGCCGGGGACACCCCCCCCCGGACATTAAAAAGGATCCAGATGGTGAACATGTCTAGAGGGCTTTGAAGTGTGTGAAGGACAGTTCCAAAAAGAGGGACTTGAAATAGCCCCTGGATTGAGGGATTTACTACCCTCTGTGTTAGATATCTTGAATATTGCTCCTAAGGTTTTTGGTAACCAGCAGGCTGGCAGACTTGGGTCCACTATTGTTGTTAGTAACCTTAATCCTAAAGTTGTCTGGAAGAAACAGAAGGGGGTATTTAGTATTTTGAATACTGTAAAATAGGTTAACATCAAAGCAAATGAAGATGGAAAGAGCTGAGGCATGGGAACAGGAATTTTTGAATGAGCCATAGAGCCAATCTAGGCTGCATCTATTTTCAATGGTTAGTTACTGTTTGGCAGACCCATGCAGTTAAAAGTGGGTGTCAAATTTGTTCCTCATAGACCTCCAAGTGGTGGACTGCAAAGTATTGCAATTGCCCCATGGTCTGAGGCGCCACTGCAGTGCAGATTATATTTCATTCACTGGGTTTCTTTAACTATCTGTGAGTCATACGATCAATGGGTGAAATCACTTGAACTGTGTGAAGAGCTGGGATGGACAGAAGTGGGAGTTAGCTCAAATGTCAATGAGATCGATCAGCTAGCAACAAGGCTACACAGCAGACATACAAATTACACTGCAACCTTGAGGTCATATCTTTATTTTATGAGACAACTAGTGGACATGAAATTAGTGTTTATGTTAACATGCAACCCCCTTTAAGAATGCCAGAACTGTTTTCAGGTATGATCTACTTTATGTTAGGTAATGCAGTCCCCTTTGCACATTTAAATACTGGACTTATTATCCTTCTGATTAAATCCAACCAAGAACTGACAGGTAAAAAATTTTGATTTGTACTTGTAAACAAGCAAGACTTTCTAAAAATGTGAAATAATTTTAAGGCAAATGGTATTCTAATAAAAAATAACAGCTTGAAAGTCACAGAAATGTGACTTCTCTATGTACTACTCAGTGTCAAAGCAAAAATTCCTTCTCAACTTGGACTACTTATTGCTCCCAGCTGGAAGTATTAAAGAAGTTGCAATTAAAAAAACAAACAGAACTGATACAATATACTTTCCTAATTTGCCTTGAATTCCACAGTGGCTGAATGGTGAGCCTCTCAAAAAGAATTCATCTTAAGGTGAGAGTAAGCCTGCAGAATGTCAGATTAGTATGTGACAGAAGTGTTTTAGAAATGTATGAACAACAAAACCAAAGGGCTAGAATAAAAACCAAGATGTGGTGACTGACATTGCTACTAACTTGACCAGATCCTGATCTCCTTTATATTAATTTTCCACTAATATAACACTGATTTGTAAAGCTATCCCTGATTTCTACCAGCATAACTGCGACCAGGATCTGGTCCTTGATGTGTGTAGCAGTTTGAGTTCTTTCACTATGCAAAGAATGTGTTAGGTATGGATGTGAAAAAAGATGCTCTTTTCAGCTTTCATTAATTCAATATCAATCCAGAGTGTGCAGGTTCAGCAAGGTTGTCTTTGATGACTTATTGGAAATACAGGACAAGAACATTGATTCAGTTTCAGTCAGGTAAAGATGAAAGTATCCACAAGAGCCCATACATTTAATTGAAGATCACTGAGCTCCTGTGAAACATTAGAAACTGGGAGAAAAATTACTTTAACCATTGTTTAGGGAAATAAAATTGATCAGTCAATATGGTGCACAGTAGCTGAATAGTTGTTTGTCTTTACTAGGTGTGGAAAGTAATAAATCTGGGTCAAAGTTTGCCCTCAGTTTACCCACCCAAGACCATTGATTTAAAAACATTGGAAAAGTAATATTGTCTTTTTATGAGAGCTGGTCAGAAAACTGCTGACTGAATAATGTTTCATCAAAATTAAAGGCTAAAAACAAGTGACTGGTTTAAACAAGGCCCGGGTTAGGCTGGGATTTGACTCACATCAAGGCAGATAGCATAAGAGTTATGTAGCTGTGATTCTCCAGGAATTGTGTGAAAGGCAAGGATTTCTTAGGGGAATAACTTTTATTGGACCAACTACATAGTTGCGATAAAATTAGACAAGCTGCCTGGTAGTCAGGTATGTTTCCAGGTTAGTATATCTTAACCTGTCAGCACATCTCCATTACCACTACTATCAACACCCCTCATAAAGAAACCATTAGAATCCATTCCATGGCTCCTACACATGCCTTTCCCAAAATGTGGTATACCTGATCCAATGCAACAAATGTCCTCATGGCAACTATGTGGGAACTAAATAGCAACTACATAAGGGAATGTACTCTCACAGAAAAAATATAAAGGGCAGAGACGCACACTCTTCATTAGGAGCACATTTCTCACAGAACAACCACTGGGTCTCTGACCTCACTATCATCATGCTCAAGGGGAATCTACCTACACTTTTAAAAGGCAAACTTGAGAAAAAAAATAATAAGCTGGCTGGACTAAGAACCAAGGACTAAATGCTATTATTAGATTTATGGCCCTGTCACAGGGTACCATCTCCAGGAGTGGCCATAAAGCCTCTGGAGAAGAAAATAATTTCCTTTATCCAGTTTTATGGGCAGACTGATCTACTGGACAGGTCTTTAAACTGACTTTGCTAGGGGACGGGGAAACTCCAAGTGGAGCATGCCCAGGGACAGGCACACAGGAAAGCTCCCTTATGGAGGGCACTAGTACAACTGTTTTTGAAAATGCTAACCAAATAGTTCTCTTGCAGCATCTCAGGAAATTGAGGGGGTCAGTTGGGGGCCTCAGCTGCCTGTACACCAATGTCAGGAGCATGGGGAACAAGCAGGAGGAGGTAGCCCTCCTGCTCTCCAGTGGGCAATATGACCTGG
The DNA here is from genome assembly GCF_052110815.1 of Crocodylus siamensis. Lineage (NCBI taxonomy): Eukaryota > Metazoa > Chordata > Crocodylia > Crocodylidae > Crocodylus > Crocodylus siamensis. Next base: position 84,054,364 of record NC_143397.1, on the reverse strand, counting down.
TAGGGATTATGGAGACCTGGTGGGACTCCTTGCATGATTGGAGTATAGCAGTAGAGGGCTACACCCTGCACAGAAGGGGTAGAGTAGGGAGAAAAGGAAGAGGGGTAGCTCTCTACATGAGAGAGCAGTACACCTCCCTGGAGGCTGACACTGGCTCCAAAGACAAGTAGCTTGAAACCCTCTGGGTCAAGCTATGGGGGGACGGAGGGGGCGCGAAGTGAGAGAAACCTAACTCTAGGCATTTACTACAGGCCACCAAACCAAAGGGAGGAGCTGGATCTGGAGTTTTCTCGAGAACTGACAGAGGACGTGCATGCAAGGGACTTGGTTGTCATGGGTGACTTCAATTACCTGGACATAGATTTGGAGGAATGCTTGGCTAGGTCAGATCATTCATGCTGTTTCCTGACTGTGATCGAGGACCCAGGAAATGGAAAGGCCAGCCAGAGGTAATGCTCTCCTAGACTTGGGCTTGGCCAAGGGAAATGATCTGGTGTGTGGCTTGAACATTGAGGGTAACCTGGGCAACAGTGACCATGAAATTATCAGGTTCACCATCCACCACAAGGTCAACAAATCAACCAGCAGGACTGAAGTCCTGGACTTCAAAAATGCTGACTTTGACAGGCTCAGAGCATTAGTAGGGGAGGTGATGAGGGATCAGGAAGGCAAGACAAATGGGGTGCACGAAGAGTGGCTGTTGCTCAAGGATACAATTCTCAAAGCACAAAAGAAAACCGTTTCTGCGAAGAAGAAAGGCAGCAGAAGGGCTGGCAAGCCCTCCTGGCTTAATAGGGACATTGCAGTCCTTTTAAAAAAGAAAAAAGAAGTGTATGCACAGTGACCTAGGAATGGTCCTCGAGGAGTATACAACAGTAGCTAGCACTTATAGGAAAATGATCAAGAAAGCCAAGGTGGCGATGGAGTTTAGGTTAGCTATGGGAGTCAAGGACAATAAGAAGTCCTTCTTTAGGTATGGAGGCAGCAAAAGGAAAACAAATAGAAGTGTAGGACCTCTGCTTAACACCTCAGGACAGCTGGTAAATGACATTCGGGAAAATACTGAACTCCTGGATACCCAATTTGCTTCAGTATTTCACTGAACCAAGGGGAAAGTCAAGCAAGATAAGGCTCACGGGGGACATACCGGGACTGACAGCCTCTTCACTGTGGACGCTGAGAGAGTGGGTGCAATAGCAATTAGACATGCTAGACATTTATAAGTCAGCAGCACCAGATGGACTTCATCTGAGAGTGCTGAAGGAGCTGGCTGAGGTTATCGCAGAACCTCTGGCAAAGCTCTTTCAGAATTTGTGGTGCACAGGGGAAATCCCTGAGGATTGGAAGAGGGCCAGCATTGTTCCCATCTTCAAGAAGGGGAAGAGGGAGGACCCAGGCAACTATAAGCCAATCGGCCTGACCTCCATTCCAGGGAAAATCCTGGAAAAACTCATTAAAGAATGTATGTGTGATACGCTTGTAGAAGGTAAGATTCTGAATGATAGCCAGCGTGGCTTTATCATGGGTATGTCTTGTCTTACCAATCTCATCTTCTTCTATGACCAGGTCTCTCAACACCTCAACATGGGAGACATGGTAGGTATTATATACCTAGACTTCCAAAAGGCTTTTGATCTAGTATCTCATGATATCCTTGTGGGAAAACTGGAAGATTGTGGGCTCAGCTGCTCAATGGTTCAGTGGGTGGGAAACTGGCTACAGGGTAGGACCCAGAGGGTTCTCATGAATGGATATGTGTCTTCCTGGCGTGAAGTGGCTGGTGGTGTCCCCCAGGGGTCCGTGCTTGGACTGGTGCTTTTCAACATCTTTATCAATGATTTGGATGTGGGAGTGAAAAGCTTGCTGACCAAGTTCGCAGATGACACCAAGTTATGGGGCAGTGTATTCATGTCAGAAGATAGGTTGCAGATACAAGCAGACCTGGACAGACTTGAGAGCTGGGCAGACTGGAACCAGATGAAATTTAACACTTCCAAGTGTAAGGTGCTCCATCTGGGGGCAAACAAACCTCAACATACATACAGGCTGGGTGGTAACAGCTTGCACCAGAGCTGAAAAGGATGTAGGGGTAATGAATGACCATCAAATGCATATGAACTGTCAGTGTGAGCAGTGGCCAGCAGGGCAAATAACACGGTGGCATGCATCAACTGATGCATCTCATGTAAAACTAAGGGAGTGATACTCCCTCTGTATTCAGCACTGGTGAGACCGCAGTTGGACTACTGCATCCAGTTTTGGGTGCTGCACTTCAATAAAGACGTGGAAAAACTTGAGAGGGTCCAGAAAAGAGACACCCATATGATCAGGGACTTGCAAGGCAGGCCATACGAGGAAAGGCTAAGGGACCCGAGCCTCTTTAGCCTAAAGAAGAGAAGATTGGGAGAGGACTTGATAGCAGCTTACTGCTGTATCGGAGGCATGCATAAGGATCTTGGTGAACAGCTGTTCACTAGTGCACCCCTGGGGAAGACCAGGACCAATGGATACAAACCAGATGTGGTGCATTCACCGACCCTAGAGGTTTTCAGGAGGATACTAGACAATCACCTTGCTGGGGTCACCTAACCCCAGTTGTCTTCCTGCCTAGAGTGGAGGGGCTGGGCCTGATGATCTGCAAGGTCCCTTCCAGTCCCTAACAGTCTATGAATCTATGAACCATCCTGCTCTTTCCTGCCACACCTTGATGCTAATTGTTAGTAAAATGTGGGAGGTTGCCTTGCAGGTGTCATCAATCTTTGATGTGCTCACTTCACAGTTTCAGTCCCTGTCTGGGCCCTGAGACCTCTTGGTCTCCCACACACCTGTTCTTGGGTCCTTCAGACTCCTTGCTCTCTCCCTTAGCCCCTCCTTGGGCTGCCAGACCCCTTAGTCTCTCCCTCAGTCCCTGTCTGGATCCTCAGACCCCTTGGTCTTTCCCTTAGCTACTTCTTGGACTGTCAGACCCCATCAATCTCTTTGGGCTTGCTGTGGTCTTCCAGACCCCTCAGTCTCTTTTGGACCTTGCTGGTGCCCCCCTCTCTCTAGCCCCTCCCTTGGCCTCTGGACCCTTCTGGTCCCACTCTTCTTCCAGTCCCTTGCTGGGTCTCCGAACCCTTCTGGTCTCACTTCTCAGCTGCTTTTCAGCATCTGGATACTTCTGGTCCCACTCTCCCAGTGGCTCTCCAGGCCTCTGGACTCTTCTAGTCCCACTCTACTCCTGGCCCCTCACTGGGCCCCGCTCTATTCCCAGCCACTGGCTTGGCCCCTGGACCCTTCTGGTCCCACTCTCTCTTGGCCCCACTTGGAGCCTCTGGACCCATCTGGTTTCCCTCTTTGCTGGCCTCTCTCTGGGCCTGTGGACTTCACATATGTTGAGGTTTTCAGTAATATAACAGTTTCCTCACCTCAGTCAGAATTTATATATTGCACATAGACAGGTTCTTCAGATTTTCATATTTATATCTTATAATATGCATTTTTATGAAGCTGAAATAGACATGAAATGTTTTTATTGCTTCAATATAAAGTAATTCAAGATGTCCAACAAAATAGCATTTTTTTTAAATTTTCTTTTGTGGGCAATTTCAAAGTATGGAGGTTTTGTGCCAATATGAAGCAAAGCAAAATTTTGAAATCTCAAAGTGAGTTGTGAATGGAGGCCAGCTCCAGTTCTATATACAATAAGTTATACTATTTGAAAGGCTAAGTTATTTGTAAAGCATACAGTTGTAACAGATGTTTAACTTCCCCAAATACGTTATTTAGTATAGTTCTGCAAAGTCAAGCACAAGTATTTCTACAAGAGGCAGACAAGGTTCTTTGGGTGAATCTGATATCTTTTATTAGACCAACTTAAATAGTCAGAAAACAATTATTAAGCAGGCTTTTGGGTTCAAAAACCCTTTGTCAGGCTAAGGAAGTTTCTGCAGTTGGTGTGTGCTCTTCCTTGATGGAATGAAAAGTAAAGAAGTCAGAGGCTGGTCTGGTAAGCATACAAGACAGGTAGTCAGTGAAAATGTAGATTGAGGAGTCAATGGGTGAGAGACAGGCTGGGAGAGGGAGGGAAAGAGAGAGAAGGGGGATGAATAGTGGAGAGATACCTAGAAAGTCAGATGTCAGGCAGGTTATAAAGTGTCATAAATCCAGTGTCTATATTTAGTCCATGATTTTTAGTATCCAGAAGGTTGAGGAAGTTGAGTTCATACGCTCGTCTCTGGGAAGTGTTTTGTAAGTTTCCTTTGAGGATCAGGACTGAGAGATTGGAGAGAGAGTGGTTTTCTTGTGAGAAATGTGCCCCCACAGGTAATTTGGTATCCCTGTCTTTGATAGATTTCCGGTGTGCGTTCATTCTGATGCGCAGTTGGTGTTTGGTCTCTCCTACATATTTTCCATCAGGGCATTTGGTGCATTGGATGAGATATATTACATTGCTGGAGGTGCAGCTGTAAGATCCAGGAATGCTGATGTCTCTGTTGTGGAGTGTAGTAATTGTGGGGGTGGTGGAGATGTGTTGGCAGGTTTTGCAGTTTAGTATTTCTACAAAGATTTCAGGGATCAGCATGAAAACCTCCTGGTTGACAGTAGCTAATATCCTGACTGGTGGTGAAGTATGTTCTGGATGGTACACAGTGGGCAGTGGGGTTCTGCAGGGCTCAGTCCTTGGGCCTGAGGAATAGGCTGCAATTGGATCTAGACAGGTTACAGGGGTGGGCTGATGGGAACAGGATGGGGTTCAACACTGATGAGTGCAGGGTAATGCACCTGGGGAGGAAAAACCAGCAGCATACCTACAGGCTGGGGAACTCCCGTCTCATCAGTGCAGAGGCAGAAGAGGACCTAGGAGTCATCATTGACACCACAATGAACATGGGCCAACAATGTGGGGATGCAGTCAGGAAGGCCAACCATACCTTGTCGTGCATCCACAGATGCATCTCAAGCAAGTCTAAGGAGGTGATACTCCCTCTCTATGCAACACTGGTCAGGCCGCAGCTAGAGTACTGTGTCCAGTTCTGGGCGCCGCACTTCAGGAGGGATGTGGACGACATGGAGAGGAGGGCCACCTGCATGATCAAGGGGCAGCAGGGCAGGCCCTATGAGGAGAGGCTATGGGATCTGAACCTGTTCAGCCTCCACAAGAGAAGGCTGATGGGGGATCTAGTGGCAGTTTACACACTAGTCAGGGGGGACCAGCAGGCATTGGGGGAAGTCCCTGTTCCCCCGTGCACTACCAGGAGTGACTAGAAACAATGGACAGAAGCTAGTGGAGGGTAGATTCAGACTAGACATTAGCAGGCGCTACTTCACTGTCAGGGTGGCTAGGATCTGGAACCAACTTCCAAGACAAGTGGTGCTGGCTCCTACCCTGGGGGTCTTTAAAAGAAGGCTAGATGAACACCTGGCCGGGGTCATTTTACCCAGTACCCTTTCCTCCCACGGCAAGGGGTTGGAGTTGATGATCTGCTCAGATCCCTTCTGACCCTACCAACTATGAAACTATAGTATTCTCAGCTCTCATTGTATTCTGTTGAAGCCAAGGGCATGTAGAACTCAAGGTGCTTTACAAAAGGGGTAAAAATATTATGAATAGGGCAACTGAGGCACAGAGTGGTGATGTGACTTGGTGAAGGTCATCCAGCAACTCAATGGCACAGCCAGGACAAGAATTTAGTTCTTTGGTGTCTCATTTCCCTGCTGGTATAACTTCATGGGCAATTTGGTTTTTCAGGAGCCAGTTTTGAACACACAATTCAGGCATTTCCATTTTTAATAATATAGCCTTCAAACACCCTCTTCTCCTACTGTCATCCTCTGTATCTCTCATGCTGTATTGACAATGACAGCAGTAGCATCACTGGGTCCATTTTACTAGGAAGGGCCAACTGAAGACAGATGCAGTTTGGCTATATATTCAGAACATCCCTTGTATTGCATTGTGAGGCAGGAGCAGATGGCATAAAGAAAATCGTGTTGACCTGTGCCATTCACATGCCATTCACACAAGAGGACTTTCCAGCTGGTTGTTTAATCTAGCTATCCATGTCTGTAATGAGCTCAGATATGGACCCAGGACCCAATTGACCCCAAACGAATGATCAGGTCAGTCCTTCCCCTGAGGCACCCATTCCAGCCTTTAAAAAGTGGCCCCAACCAACAGTATGACGTATGGGCAAAAGACTAGTGCTTGATCCTGACTCTTCTGTGGTTCCTTGACTGGCTTATTGGATACTTTGGGTGGAACTAGATATCATCTTTCCTTGCCTTTGTGCCACCATAAACTTTTTCATGCTGATACAAAGGCCAAGCAAACAGACATCTATACCTGCTGTCACATTGCAGATGCCCAAAATTTGTGGCCGCAACAAAGGTGGTAGTAGATTGGGCTGCTTCTTAATGGTAGTTGTCTGCTTGCTTTGTGGCAGGAGAGTCCAGCTAATGCAGAGCTGCCCACACTCTCCAGCCACCCTCTGCCAGCTTGAGGGGCCCAGTCCTGCACCCCTCAGTGGAGTCTGTTACCTGCAAGGGATTGGTTGTCCTGACTGCCCAGTTAGGACCAGCTGGGCCCAGGGCACTGATCTTAGCTTGCTGCAGGTGGAGCCCATTTCCCTTCAGCCTCAGGGGAAGGACTGACCTGATCATTTGTTTGGGATTAGCTGGGTCCTGCACCCTTCAAGAATTTTTAGGCAGGATAGGCCCTTCAAGCCCCTGCAGCCTCTGCCCAGCTTTCCCCTTTTACAGAGACATACCCCAGGGAATCTCAAGACACATGTTAGGAAGACCAGGGTTTCCCTGCTTACAAAGATGCACTCCCAAGATCTCCAAGGTACATCTCCATAAAAAGGAAAAGCCTGGAGCTCCTTGCTTAAGGAAATGCACCGATAAGTTCCCAGGGGCATGTTTTCTTAGCTGGGAAAGTCCGGGGTTCCCCGCTTAATGGAGATACACTCAGGCACGTCTCCATAAACAGGGAAAGCCCAGAGTTTCCTGCACAGGAAGACAGCACCCCTTCCCCCCAGGATCTCCTTGGAATGTCTTCTTAAGCAGGGAACCCCAGATTTCCCCCAGGAGACTCCATAAGTGGAGAAACCTTGCTTTTTCCTGCTTCCTGCACTCTGAGAGTCCATGGGCTGTGTCTGTGAGAGGTAAAAGCCAAGTAGTGTTCTTGAGGGGGGCCCTGATCCTGCATGGGATTTCGCAGGGTGTGCAGGATTGGGCCCCTTAAGTCCCATCATGTTGTCTATTGTCCCACAGGCTGAATAAGTGGGACAACAGGCGGCGTGTCTTTTGCCCAAAGAAGCAGATCAACTATGCTAGGACACATCTTGACACAGCTGCTCCACTTCACTTGGTGACACCTTTTTCTACCGTCTGTCTTTTGTCTCCTGATACTCCCTGACTTCTGCTTTGACTCCTGGATTCCCACGGACCGCAGTTCCTGGATTTTATTATTACTGTACCAGGTGCCCTTCCCCAACCTCTTGCACCCCAGTTTCTAATAAAGCCCTTGATACACTGGTGAAAGGAAAACAGAGTAGAGAAAAAGACCTAGCTATTGTTCTGACCACTAGTATCAGAGTTAACTTTGAATTCTCTTCCATTTTTCCATTCTTTCAGGGATCAGCCTAAGACTCTCAGTTTATTTACAGTTAGATCAATTGTTTTCTCAGGTGTTCTGTTCATGAAAATGTTACAGTTTCCAATGATCAACCTCAACACATATTTTCATTTAATCTTTTTTTCCATCTCACATGTGCTGCAGTGTGTTGTTCAGTTTCCACAATGGAGAGAGAACATTACATCACTCTGAAAATCATAAAGAGGGTTTTGTTTTAATTAAAAATTATTTTTGTTCCAATGGGAACTGGCTGCAGAACTAGATGTAATAGCACTGAGGAGTGTAGATTCTGCCTAACAAAAAATGTTTTGGAGGGTTCTTACAGTTTTGACGTGAATATTTGTTGTCTGTTTTCTCATGTGTAATGCAAATAGGAATGTGCAGCCTGAGGGTGCTGAAGACTTAGGAGATATCAGATGTGGGATGTTCAAAATTAAGTGCAGCTCATCTCTATCTGGGCAATAAGTAAAATGTTGGCATGACTAAAGAAAAACAGGGAAGAGACACAGAATAAGGAAAGAAAGACTACTCTGCCTTGGGGGCTTGGGGGCAATAACAAATCCAGGTGCATCTAGCTATTTATAATGATTTCTTTAAATGCTGAAGTATCTTCCAGCCCTACAATTCTATGATTTTACATCTGTTGCCAGTTATTTAGAACAGTGGTACCCAATGTTCAGGCCCTGTGGGCGTGGGGTCTGTCCATGTGTTGGATCCTGTGCGGGGTCAGGCCATGGGCACAATCCCACACCCTGGAGGGTGGACCATCCTGATCCACTCTCCACCCCCACTGCTACAATGCTGCTGCATGCCATGTGCTGCCTCAGTGCAGTGGTGTGCTGCTCTGATCAGGTTGTATGCTGTGCACTGACCCAGTACAGACACATGCAACGTACTGCCTCAGTCTAGACACCCACTGCCATGATCTGGCCTCAGATTGCCTGCCATCCCAATCTCGCCCCATGCCACCTGTCTACTGGATCCAGCCACACTCTGCCTGCTGTACTGATTTAGGCCTGCATGCCTCTGCCTGGCCCACTGCTGCCTGCCTACCAGATTCATCCTTGTGCCAGTGCCCAGCATGTTATCCAGCCCACAAGGGATTAACACTGCTCCCTCACTGCCAAATTTCCAGACACTTGGGGAGCTGTGTAGGCAAGATCATATGGCTCTGCAGGCTGGATCTGGCCTGTGGGTTGGGGGTTGAATACCCTTGATGTAGAAAATAAACAGGAACCTGTCTAGATTCAAATTAATGACCTAGAGGTGAAAGCCCATATAGTTCATTACAAATACCTCAATTAACAGTGTTTTATATGTTGGGATCTCAAGCTTGATGCCTATATGGCATAGAACCATAGAAGTAGGGTGGGAAGGGACCTTGTAGATCTTCAAGTTTGACCCCCTGCCTGGGCAGGAGAAAAACTGGGCTCAGATGACTCACTTTTCCAATTTCTCTGAGCTTAAGTGCAATATCACAGATTCTGATGGAGAGGTTTCCAGAGTTCCACTTTTATTTTTGTAATACTGCTGTTGCAGGTATGGAAGAGTTATTGAGGACTAAGTAGAATCATATTTGTTCATACATAGATTTTTACAGTGCGGGCAATTATATATCTTCAGATTCTTGTTCTAGGTCAGTGCTTTTTAACTGGTGTGCCACGGCACAGCAGTGTGCTCTGAAGAGCTCCCTGGTGTGCCATGAGAATTTTGGAATAATGAGAAGAAAGTTCTCCAGCCACCTAGCACTAATGAATAAGCTGTGTCAATCAGATATGCACAGAAGACTTGTGCACGTGTTGGCTGTGGGGGAGAGAGAGAACCGGCTGAGGGGTTTTCTACCTTTTTTAATAAGTGTACCCCTGGCAGCCTCCTTTTTAATAGGGGGAAGGGTGGCCAACAGCTAAGTGGAGGTGGCTAGCGGCCAGACATGGAGTGGGGTCGTGGTGAGCTGTGGAGTGGCCGCAGCACAATGTCTCTGCAGCCCTGCTCCTGTAAGGCAGCAGCGTGGGGTGGTAGCGTACCCCTGGTTGACACCCCTGCTGTAGGGGATGTGCAGTTTGCGAGCCTCTGAACAGCTGTGCTGCAGAATTTTGCCATGGCAATGAGGTGCACTGTGGAAAATTTTTATTAATGTAAGTGTGCTGTGGGCTGGAAAAGGTTGAGAAACAGTGATTTAGGAGAAAGATCAGGAGCAAAAGATTTCTCCTATATCCTTGAAATAGGGTTGCGGTAATTGCTCATTTAAGAATGAGAGGTGAAAGTCCTCCTAAAATATGACCAGGAGGTGGTAACTGCTGCATTCCCAAGGAGTAGGGGTTAGCACAACTGAACATGCTTCACTCAATATAAGGGAAAGTTCACTGCAAAGTGATTAGGCAATTGAAGGCTTTCACTCCACTTCACTTTACACAACAGAGCTGGCAGAAAAGGATTTGACGATTAACATATTCATTACATTTTTTTTCAACATTTCACTTGGCAAATACTTTTTTTGCTATTTGTCCAGCCTAAAAAGGTAGAATAATTTCTTCTGTGTAAAGGTTAACCAGCCAGAATAAAGAGAATATAACTGTATTCAATCACTGTAACCAAATCTATTATGATATAAGTTCCGCTGTTAATCTCTGGCCCTTTTTTCTAATGTCCATTCTGTTGTTTATCTATCAATCATGATGAAGAGGATGAAGTGTCTATTCAGTGTTACACCTTATATAGATGTCTGCTGACACTTCAAGACAATGGGGTTATTCTGGTTTTACATTGGTCTCAAATTTGGCCCAGATATAGAAAAAAAAAGTACAACAGCTGGGATGCAGCACTGGATAGGAAGAAATGCAAGCTTTAAATTAAATCTTTCTTTCTTTCTATTGAGAGACTGCCAAAGGAACGATTTACAGAGTTATACAGGATTTTAATGCTGCAGACACTTCACATTCCAACAGAGGAGTTTTATCATTTGAACTGTAAATGAAACAAATCTCAAAATCAGAGGCATGCAACAAACCAAAAACAGCACACACAGTTCATTACAAATCTTATTTTGCTTTTTTCTTGGTATGCCTTTTACATTATTAATCATTAAGTACCTTCTTTATGCAGCAGGCTAAAAGACATACCCAAACCCATGCCAGGATCTGCAACCAGCTTCCAAGGGAAGTGGTGCTGGCTCCTACCCTGGGGGTCTTTAAGAGGAAGCTTGATGCCTACCTGGCTGGAGTCATTTGAGCCCAGTTTTTCTCCTGCCCAGGCGAGAGGTCGGACTTGAAGATCTACAAGGTCCCTTCCCATCCTACTTCTGTGATTCTATGCCATATAGGCATCAAGCTTGAGAACCCAAAATATAAAACACTGTTAATTAAGATATTTGTAATGAACTACATCGGCTTTCACCTCTAGGTCATTAATTTGAATCTAGACAGGTTGCTACTCACAAAACATTGTCAGCATGCAGTGGTTGTCATTGGACTATAAGATATAAATTGATGGCTGTTGGTCAATTTATGCACATATCTAAATGATCCAATCAAACAGGCATCATTCCTAAGCACAATGACAAAGGACTGAATGGAAATTGGGTTAAACCTTTTCATCATCACCCCTGTCATTCTGAAGGGGGAACTATTTGCTATGATTGGGTGCTTGTAGATGTGAGGGGGGTTTAGTTCCCCTAAACGGAAAAATGGTGGGTTTTTAATTGTGACCCACCATTTCAATTTAGGGGCTTCTGTCACTGTTCTGAAACAGTGACAGCTTGTCAGCAGCTCACCTCCTCTGCCCCCAAACACCCTCCCTCTGGTTGTGGCCAGGCTCCACCAGAAAAAAAACTAACAAAAAACCCACCAATGAGGGCCCGATCCTTTTTTTTTTTCCTTGAGGAGCCTGCCCACCTCTCCCACGGCTGGAAGGAGAGCTGCTAGTGGCCCCTGAGCTGCAGGGGCCCCTGTTCTTTCCTCCATGGCAATGACACCCCCTGGAGCTGCCCAGGTGGGATGCTAACTGCGTGGGTGCTGCCCCAGCTCAGTGGCAGCACCCACCAGATCCAACTCTTCCCCAAACTTGTGGGGGAAGCAGCACCTGCAGGGCATCACCATCACAGGAGGGAGGGCTGGGTCCCCTTGCAGCTCAGGGACTACTGACAGCTCACCCCCTGGCTATGGGAAAGGCAGGCAGGCTCTGTGAGAAAAGAAAAAAAAAAAAAAGGATCAGGCTCCTTTCCACTTTATTTTTTCCCCTCGGTGGAGCCTGCCCACATGAGCTGCCATACAGCCCTTGAGCTGTGGTGGGGGGGACCTGGCCCTTCTGGCTAGGCACAGTCAAAAAGCCTGGAGGTTGAATTGATTCAGTCTTTGCAGGTTAGTCTAGGCTGCACAGATTAAATTGAAACAGAAGTGAACAGGCATTTACCTTTGATTCAGGGAATGCAGCCACATGCCTGCAGTAGCTCAGGCTAGAAGCTGGTGGGCAGGGGGAAATCACTAGAACATAGCTCTCTGGCTGGATGTTCACTTCCTCTTCCTGCTGCCCCCAAGGTCTCTGGGATTTGCAGTCCAGAATGACAGCAGCAGGACTCTGCAGGGTTGCTCATCACTTCCTCTTCCTGCTTCATAGAATCAATGAATCGGATGGAACCTAGACAGATCATCGAGTCTGACTCCCTGCCATGGGCAGGAATGAGCACTGGGGGTGGGAGGGGTCATAAGACTTCAGCCAGGTGCCTATCCAGTCTCCTTTTGAAGATTTCCAGGGAAGGTGAGAGCACCACCTCTCTGGGAAGCCTATTCCAGGCTCTGGCCACCCTTACAGTGAAGTAGTTCTTCCTAATAGCTAACCTAAACCTATTCTCCCTCAGCTTGTGGCCATTGCTCCTGGTGACTCCAAGGGGGACCCTGGTGAACGGACTTTCCCCGAGTCCCTGCTGCTGGCCCCGATAAGGTTATAAGCAGCCACAAGATCCCCCCTCAGTCTCCTCTTGTGGAGACTGAAGAGATTCAGGTCCCTCAGCCTTTTCTCATAGGGCTGGCCACGGAAGCCCTCAACCATATGAGTGGCCCTCCTCTGGACCCTCTCCAGGTTCTCCACGTCCTTCTTGAAGTGCGGTGCCCAGAACTGGACACAATACTCCAGCTGCGGCCTGACCAGCGCCACATAGAGGGACAGTAAGACCTCTCTGGACCTGTTAGTGATGCCCCCGTTGATGTATGAGAGGGTGCGGTTAGCTCTGCCTATTGCTTTGTTGCATTGGCAACTCATATTCATCCTGGAGTCAATCCTGCCTCTGTGCTGCTGAGAGGGTCAGCCCCTAAACTATAACCATAATGCTGCTTCCCTCTCCCCAGGTGCAGTAGCCTGAACTTGTTCTTGTTGAACTGCATCCTGTTCAGATCTGCCCACTTCTCCATCCTATCCAGGTCTGCCTGGATGTGGTCCCTGCCTTCCAGTATATTCACTTTACCCCACAGCTTGGTGTCATCAGCGAACTTGAACAGGGAGCTCTCCACATCCTCGTCCAGGTCGCTAACGAAGATGTTGAACAGCACCGGCCCAAGGACCGAGCCCTGGGGGACTCCACTGCCCACACCCTCCCAGGTCGACATTGGCCCATCCCTCACCACCCTCTGGGTGCGCCCCTGGGGCCAGTTTGTCACCCACGTGACCGTGCATTTGTCAATGCCACAGTCCCTCAGCTTGCCCACCAGAATTGGGTGGGACACTGTGTTGAAGGCCTTCTTGAAGTCCAAGAAGATGACATTGACTTCCTCCTTCACCTCTAAGCTCTTTGTTACTTAGTCATAGAAAGAGACCAGGTTAGTCAGGCAGGATCAGCCTGGCATGAACCCGTGTTGGTTACCCCTCAACATCACTTCCCCTGCAGGGCTCTCACAAATGTGGCCCTTGATAATTTTTTCAAAGACCTTCCCCAGGATAGAAGTGAGGCTGACTGGCTGGTAGTTGCCAGGCTCTTCCTTCCTCCCCTTCTTGAAAATAGGGACCACATTGGCCCTTTTCCAGTCCTCACGGACTTGGCCTGAGCACCAGGAGTCCTCAAACAGCCGTGCTAATGGCTCCGCAATGACACCAGCCAATTCCCTCAGCACCTGCGGATGAAGGTCATCCAGGCCCACGAACTTGGATACATCTAAGCCCTCCAGGTAATCCTTAACTAGGTCTGAACTAGCAGTCGGGGGACTCGCATCCTTCCTGGGCCTCTCTACACTGTCACCCAAGAGCACCCCATTGTCAGCGGATAGGAACATGGAGGCAAAGAACTTGCTGAAGAGTTCTGCCTTCTCTCGCGTCCATCACCAACTGCCCTGCCCTGCCCTGTAGGGGTCCAATGTTACCCTGAGACTTCTTCTTGCTACCTATATACTTGAAGAAGGACTTTTTGTTATCCTTAATCCCAGAAACTAATCTAAGCTCCAGTGCTGTTTTAGCCTTCCTTACCAAATCCCTACAAGCTCGGGTCAGGGAGGTATACTCCTCCTTGGTCCCTGTCCCCTGCTTCCACTGCCAGTATGCTTTTTTCTTTGCCCTCAGACCAGCCTGGATATCTGCACTCAGCCACAAAGGTTTCTTGGACCCTTTTCCCACCTTCCTGCATAGTGGAATTGCATCCTGCTGTGCCCCAAGGATAGCATCCTTGAGGAAGTATCACCTTTCTTGGACCCCCATACTAGCTACACCCTGGGCTCCAAGTGCCTCCCTGACTACTGCCCTGAGCACATCGAAGTTGGCTTTCCTAAAGTCAAGCATTTGTGCTGTGCTAGTTACTCTCCCCACCTTCCTCTGAATAGAAAAATGGTTCCATTTGGAAGGTAGAACTGGTATTCTGGTTCTTCTGGAATTTGTAGTCTACAGTTGCAGCTGGCAGTAAGTTTGAGCAGGAGAAGAGATGTTTAACCCCCTTCCCTGGCCCCAGCTGGGGTTTTCTTGAGGTGGGGGGCAGTCCCTCCACCCCATAGACTGGGCTGCATCCCCAGCTGGGCTTGCCCCCCTGTCAGCCACCTCTCACTGCTCCAGCTAGGGAGTGGAGGGGTGGAGCCAGCTCTGTTCTATAGAACAGGCCTGGAAAGCATGCTAGGAGACTATGATTTAACTTGAAAGAGGAAGGGGTCTGAGACAGAAGTTTCATAAACAGGTTTGACCTCAATTGGTTAAGTCTGATACTACATTCAAAAGAGGTTTATCTTAAACCAGTTTCAGCCATTTTAAAATGTATTTATGTGCACTGAGTTTCTGTTCTGTTATAGGTTAAACCAGTTTCTTATCACTTAAACTGGTTTATGTGTAATTTCTGTTCCTAGCCTCTGTCCATAGCAGTAGCAACCCCCAGGGCCACCCAGGTGGGGAGTTAGCTGTGTGGGTGCTGCTCCAGCTTGCAGGCAGCACTCAGCCCAATCCAATGACGCATACAGAAGCTGGGGAATGGGGAAATCTCAGGCTTGCCAAGCTTCTAGTGCCCTGTACTCTGTCCCCACTGCCTTCCCGCTGCCCGGGGCCACTGGGAAACAGGCTTGCTTGCCCCTGTGGCAGTGAAGAAAGGCAGTAGGAGGGAAGCTGGATGTGCTGGCAACTGGAGAAGGCAGCAGGGATGGTGCATGGGGTACTGGAAGGCCACCAAGCCCAAACTTCCCTGAACATGCCTGGGCTTCCAGTGCCCTGTGCACCACCACTGTTGCCTTCTTCAGCCACCAGCACACCCAGCCGCTCTTCTGCCACCTTTCTGCACTGCCCCAGGTGCATGCCAGCCTGTTCCTAGGGCAGTACAGGGAGGCAGCAGGAGTTCTGTGACATGTACACGTGACCAATTTTTTTTTGTTCACAATGCGATACTTTGCCCAGATTCAACTAAAATGCATCAGAGGTGATCTAAGTTGCCACACACAAAGAAATTTCAACATGAAAAAAGTCATGCACATGTACATGGTGATGCCATTGTGTTAGACAAATGGCAATTTGTCACTTTTTGTCACGTGTACATGGCCACATCATCACGTGTACAAGCACCCACTTATACTTTAACTCTTCTATAGATAAAATTCAGTTTTCCTGACTTTCAATTCTAAATAGAAAGCACTAACTTCACTTTAAGGAAACTCCCTCTGAGCTCATAAGACCCTGGCAAGCTTATTAAGAGACAATTAAAAAAAAATGAAATATAAGACAAATAGTATTCTGTTTCAAGTAAAAAAAATTAGGAAGAAGGAAGGAAGGAGAGTGGAATAACCCTTTAAAATCTTCCTTTCTCCACTTATTTATCCCTTAGAATCAGTAGGGGTCATCAGCAGGGGTGTGCTGATAAAGAATTTTTGGGTCTATACAGATGGCCAATTATTAATAAGCCATATCAGCCAATACTGATCCGATTGCCAATATGCAGCCCAGCAGCTTGGAGAGCAGCACTGCGTGGTAAGTCTTTTGTGGGGAAGAGACAGAGGGGAGGGAAGGGACAGAGGGGCCAGATCAAGGCCCCCACAGTGAGGGAGGGAGTGAGGCTGGGGCTTGGACAGGGGCAGGCACTGCACAGCTGGGGCAGTGTGTGGGATGGAGCTTTGAGTGGTTCATCCAGGGGGACGCAGGGAGGGAGGTGGTGGCTCTTGCTGCTGCCTGTACATGTGACCCCTGGATCTGTGAATGGGGTAAGGGTAGGCTGCATGCTATGCGCTGGGGCCAGGGGTGGCACTGGGCTCTTCCCAGCATGGGGCCTGGGCTGGGGCTGCTCTTGGGGTGGGTGGTGGCAGTGCTGGGAAGGGAAGTTACGTGGAGCTATGGCAAATTCTGGGGTGGCCACAGCCCACCCCATAGCCATCCTCCCAGCACCTCTGCTGCCCACCTCAGCCCACCCCCCTCCCAGGAAGGCCCTGGTGCTGGCCCTCACTGCAGGGGCTGCCCCCCATGCCCCTTCCCCCCAATAGACTTACCAGCCAGATTCTGCTGGGCTGGCCAACTGCTGATAATGTCAATTTTCCTTTTATTGGTGCCAATACGATATGGACTAAGGTATCTATGTGTCTGTAGTCATCGTGTAACTTATATGAAATCCTGGCTGTTTCAATGTGAAGGCAAAGGACTAATTCACAGTATTGGGGCTCAAATTTTACCCATCATGAACACATGTCTATAAGACAATGATAAGTTATCTCTTTTACTGGTCATATAGCAATATCAATAGGGAGGAGATAAATCTCCTTAGCCATATCAGAAATTCTCTGAATTTACTTATCTCTGAGGCCTGTGGGGAAAAAAAAGAGTGGTGTCTGAAGGGATGAATTTTGTAGCTTTACTCTCACCAGGGTTGATAGGAGGTTTGCCTGAAGTGATTTAACATGCGATATTGTTAAGCTGCTGTGATATTAGGACATGAAGAAACAAATGTCATAATGTTGTGCTATCACATTGTGCCCTCACAGTCTATGAATTAACTTTCATTTTTTAAAATTGAGTTTTAAAAGTCAAGTATAGTTTAAAAAAACAAGTCTTAAGTGAAAAGGAAAATATGTTTTTAAAAGTACGTGTTTAATTAGTTTAAAAAATGGGACTGAGTACTGCTGCTACTTATATTAATTGCTGGAAGAAATAGCATCTTTGCTTAGGCATCTGAACATGAAACAGGCAAGAGAAGTAACATTTCCTGTCAGCTCTTTGTCAGTTACCAAAAGCCACACAATTACTTGGACCAGAGAAGAGAAAAATCTTTTCCAAATGTTGAGCTGGCAAAGATGCTTTGGCTCCCCATTTCTTCAGCAATGACTCTACTGATGGCTCTACTGATGGTATGTCAGCAACTCTTTGATATAGCACCACAGCAGTCAACCATCTCACTCTGGTTTATGGCCACACTGCAGACCTCTTTGCTAAATCCTATTTCCCTTTAAGAGTCTAACCGGAATGTACCTATGCACAACTGCAGTTTGTTTGGCACTTATGCACAATTTGTGATTCAGATCTGTATGCACAAGCCTCCAAGCACCCACTGAGTATGCCCAGTCAGTGTGCGCTCTGACCAGGCAGTTGTACAGTGAAATAGGGTTGCCTGAGTACACTCTGGGTCTGGTGAAAATGCATACTGGAAGAGGTACCTGTAAGACTGGGGTCACGTCTACAAGAGATGCTGACTGCACAGTAGCCTGCAACTACTGCGTAGTAGCATTTTGTGTCAGAAAACATGATGCAATGCTGCTGTACAATACTCTTGGGCTACTTTTCATGACAGTCATCATCATGAAAACATTGTTTGGTGGTGCTGCTGTGCAGTAACTCTGGTTACTGCGCAGTCATTTCATACTTGTTTATACAAGTACAAAATAATTGTGCAGTAATGACTGTGCATCCAGAGAGTAGACATGGCCTGGGTATATCCCAAAACTTTAGTCATGGACAACCACAATTGGCAGGTGCTAAACAGAGGAGGGCCCTCCTGCTTTTTAGTGCAATAGCCCTGTGATTAGGGAACTTGCTCAGGGAGTTGGAAAACTGGATTTTAGGCACCTCTTATCCAGAGATGGCTTGAATCCTGCTTTTTCCTGCTTCCTGGAAAAGCACATTAACCCTCAGGCCACAGATTTGGCATTATTAATCCTCCATTTAAAGCTGGCTTTGTGGGCAGGCAAGACAGGATAATGGCAGACAAGGGGGAAACGGACAGGCCAGAGGATGTGGGGCTCAGTGTTATGGTTATTGCCTTGGAAGGGAGATGGCTCTGGGTTTTAGCCTAGGCCTCTGCTCCTAATGGGTTGGAAACTTTTGTTATGTTGATTATCCATTTTAATCAATCTGTATTAAAAGGCAAGGTGTAATGGGCCAGTTTCAAGAGGAGGGCTGGAGAAAGGCCTTGGCAATACCTATCCCAGTTGTTCTCAACCTTTTTGGATTCAAAGCATTGTTCTGTTGGCTCAGGACAGCCCTCAGACTCAAGGCATCCCTCAGAAAATGGCAGCTCTTAGATTTCCCTCATGTTTTGTCTATAGAAAAATTATAGAGCAATTCTTCTGTTGCATAGAACTCAGAAAGACTAGAACAGATCAGAATGTTTTTGAAGCTATGGCATCCTATTTGAAATTTCTGGACTGATCTTGTGAATCTTATGTAGGTGTTGGCCTGCTGAACAGACTAATATTGAGTGGAACCCTTCAAAGGATCTCCTGATTCCCCAGGATGCCATTTCACCCTGGTTGAGGATCACTAGACTAGCCCATGGCCTGGTAGTTAATGGACTTCATTAAGTAGCAGAAGGTGCAGATTCAAAACCCCTCAAAGTGAGAAGGGCCAAGAAGTTGAGTGTCCTGTTTCCTATATAAGTGGCCTAACCACTAGGCTATTGTGGTAATACATGGGGGGACTGTTTTTCACTTCATTTTTGGCAGGTAAACACATAGGGTGGAATCCCATATAGTATGTAAGTGCCACAGGCTGAAATTACACTGCTAAATTTAGGCAAGTAAACAACATAAGATTTACTGGCTTGTCCCATGTTCTGGTACTGGAGAAACCCTTTAAGGGTGATCTATGTGTTGACTTAAGCATCCCTAACACATCTTCTTCCTTCATTGTTGCTCCCACACTGAGTGATTGTTCTTACAGCTCAGGTCTGATCAAGGTCATGCGTCTTGGGCTAGTTGAGACTAACCCTCATGGGTCAACCCTAAATAGCAGTGTAGACATACCCTCAATTACTCAATTGTTAGCTTGGAAATCACTGCCTTTCTCACTTCCTTATTCTTTCCTGCCACAAATTATAAAGTGGCTAGTTTAAAAGCGTATAAGGTATTTTCTATTTCATAACATATGCATAGGGACCTACTTAATTCTTGATTTTGTAGATTTCACAGAAACTGCAAAATCTGCATCTCTCTTCAAAATCACCTTAAAAAATCCCAACTTAATAAAAATAAAATACTGGATCCTCAGTGGGAGCTAGTGGTCCTCATTGCCTTGCAGCCTGGCCAGATGTTGAAGGCATCAGCAGGGCAGTACAAAGGGCTGCCAAGATGGTGTCTTCCCCCTCATCCATTTTCCCTCCTGGGGCCTCTTCTCCACTGAGTGGTGAGGGGCAGGGCCGCTGGGGAATGCTGGTAAAATTGGCTCTTCGTGCCATGACCAAACCACGAAAATTTCTTTGTCTTACCGTGACTTAAGTTGGTTGGTACATATGCATGATGCTTCTCCCATGCTGCTGCTTTGATGTTCATTTCCATTAAAATATTCCATTTGTGCCAGCCATTATTTTATTGATTGCACCTCATTTGTACACCCAACCTGTGCACACATCTTTAGCCTTGTTCATTTTGATTACCCCAGCTATTCTATTTATTACTACTGGCTGTTAGGCCTGGTAGGCTGACCTGAAAGGAGGTCAGCTGACCTTAGAATCATAGAACTATAGAAATTAAGGTTGAAAGGGAAATCAGGAAGTCATCTAGTTCAACTCCCTGCTCAAAGCAGGACTGTCTGACAAATATCTCTGTCACTTGCACACCTGTAGGCCATTGCCTGCCGGCTGACTCGTGTGAGATGGTTTCTAATTTGGAGATCCACACACCCACACTTTTCTGCTGCCACGACTTGGTGTTAAAGGAGTTGGTTCAGTACCTGGATGTGTAGTCCCATTAGTCATCCCATTGTCATCCCAAGGAGGTCCTACGTTCCTGAGGGCTCTGCCACCCCTACACCCTTGCCCGTT
This sequence comes from Crocodylus siamensis, assembly GCF_052110815.1. Taxonomy (NCBI): domain Eukaryota; kingdom Metazoa; phylum Chordata; order Crocodylia; family Crocodylidae; genus Crocodylus; species Crocodylus siamensis. The sequence goes on along the minus strand of NC_143397.1, from coordinate 84,034,064 downwards.
CCACCGGGCTCTGATCAGCTGCTTGGTCCTGCAGCATGACTTCCATCCCAAGCAGAAGAAAAATAGAATTAAAAAAAAACAAACCCAGCACTCCTGGCCTGGGGTTATGATTCCAGTTCCTTTTAACCGAGCGAAAACCAAAATTGACTTTCGGGAGGTCAGTCCCTCTCTTTGTCCCCTACCCATGCTTGGGAGGCTCTTCTCAAGCCTCTTATTGAGGTTGTCATGATTCCCCTCATCCCATTAGGTGCATTTGTGACACCATTTTGGTGTGCACCACTTTTAGGGACTTTACAGTACCACAATTCTATAGTGCCCCTCTACTAGGGACTTTACGGTACAAAAAACTCTGCTGGGCTCCACCGGCTGGGTGTGGTAACAAACAGTTCTAAGCACCCCCAGGTCAGCAGTCCTCACTCTAAGTTCCCTCCGGGGAACTCGCTCTCTGCAGGAGTCTCCTACCAGCTCTCCACGTTGCTCTGACTGTTCCTTGCAGTGTGCGTCGGCTCAGTGCTCCTTCTTCCAGTTCTACGCTCCCCCCTCTGCCTGTTCCGGGCTCTTCTTTATACCAACATTGGCGCTCACAGCCCCTCCCCTCCAGAAACATCTGGGTAAGGAGGGTTTCCGCTGGGCTCTTTGGGGCTGTGGGTCTGGGGCTACTGCCCCTTTGTGAGCCCTTGTGCTTTTGAGCCCTGTAACTCTTTCTCTCTCTCACACTGTCCCCAAGCACATCATGCCAGCCAAGGGTTTGTCTAGCCAGGTCTTAAAAACCTTCAAGGATAGAGATTCCACAACCTCTCTGGGTAATCTGTGGGTGGACCTGTTCCACTGCTTTACTATCTCCCTAGTGAGAAAGTTTTGCCTAATATCTAACCTAAGCCTCCCTTGTTGCAACTTGAGACCATTGCTCCTTCTTCCATCATCTGCCACCACTGAGAACAGTCTAGTGGGGGGCTCAAAACTGGACACAGTACTCCAGATGTGGCTTCACCAGTGCTGAATGGAGGGGAATAATCACTTCCCTCAATCTTCTGGCAGTGCTCCTTCTAATATAGCCCAGTAGGCTGTTAGCCTTCCTGGTAACAAGAGCACACTGGTGGCGCATATTCAGTTTATTGTCCACTGTAACCCCCAGGTCCTTTTCTCCAGAGCTGCTGCTTAGCCTATTTATCCCCAGCCTGTACTGGTGTATCAGACTTCAAAAGGGATAAGAATAAGCTTAGAGGGAAGAACTGGATGTGTATCTAAATACTTCATTAGGAGAGAGTAAGCCTAGTCTTTTGGTTTGACGTAAGCCCAAGAAACTTTTCGGGTGCTGGGTAAGTTGTAGTAGCTGAGAATTTACCTGTAGAGATGGAGAGTGAAAGGTGATCTTGACTGAGATGAAGATCTTGATTTGGACATTCCTAGATGGTACAATGTAGTGCTTCATAGAAGTACATGAACTAGCTTAGGTGATACAAGCAGCCTAGCTGCATTAGTGTAGTCTCTCCCTGGGCTGCCCAGGGCTCATTAGTTGGGGTAAAATGCCATTACATTGTTTTGGTACTTGAGCTAGCTTGGATAGAGGGCACCACCATGTGCTTTGTAGGCACATCCTTGTATTGTGGTTCTGTTGGATTTTGGCCAGGGATTCTGTCCCCCTACAAGGGGCTTATCTGTCCATAGTAACTTGGCTGGATTATCAGTTCATATGTATAGTGTATGCAGGGAAGCTGAGGTAAAGAAACTGTGTTACCAGGTGAGTCTATCAGGGTGTGTGGGACACTGAACCAAACCTCAGGAAATCAATTAGCTTAATGGAAACATTCCTAGAAAAAAAGCTTTCTTAATGTTTCTAGGAAAGCATGATTAAATTCTAAATTTTTTGCCTAATGTATAGCATCATCTTGGAATGGGGGAAATGGTGTTATACCATGTAAGGTTACAGATTTGCTAAGTGGCAGAAAATAAAAGTATCTAATCCATAAATTGAAAACTGTCTCACTTATTTCCTATAGACTTGGAGTAATGGTAATTAAAGCAAGTTTTCCAAGTTTGCAACTGATGCTTAATTGCAAAACAAATATACCAGGTAGGGACAGGAAGCCAGAAGTGGAAGGATTTATAACACTTCAGTGGCAGGGCTTGAAGAAAGTTATTTAGTTAATGTGAAGGAAATGGAGGAAAGAAGAGATAAAAAGGTATTGAAGAGATTATTGAACATGGAATGCTGAGGATGTGTCTGGTTATAGGTGTTGATATTCCCATTTCTCCTGAACAAGAACAAGGCTACGGGGCTTGCATTGTGCAAAGTGATCCAGCAACTGTTTAACAGTTTATTGCAATACTGTGCAATGTATTAGAATTGGAATGAAGAATACAGAACATAGTCAAATTGCAAGTGGAATTTAAGTGAGCAAAATATAATGGAGAAATGTTTGAGGCTAATCCTCATACAATATGCCATAGAAACTTTAAGATAAAACTGAAATGATCATAATGACCTTAGTATGAAATATCTATTTATGGGTGGGTATCTGAAAATGTGAATTCTCTGAAGCAACTTTACAGGTGTCAGTTGCTGTCACTTTTTAAGAAAGCAGACCTTTTCCCTCAGTGAAGGCTGCTTTCACAATAGTGTATCATGACTTCTAGCGAGGAGGCTGAGACGCTTGAGAAAAATAAAGACTGAGAAGGAACACAACAAATAGGAGTGCCATTCATTGAACCATAGATGAAGGTTAGGTCTCCAATCATGCTTTTCATCCACATTTCATTTCCTTTTGTTGAAAAACTGGTTTGCCTAAAGGTGACACAAGAGTAGAGTTACTTTATCAAATTGATTATCAGTTGTAGATCAAAATAAAACTAATACGTACCAGAGATGAGGAGGAATAAAGGAGGGATTCATTTGCCACCACAGTTCTTTAAGAAGCAGGAATAAGTGTTTTACATTGTATAATTTAGGGAGCAGCATTATATTTTATACTTGTAATGGTCTATAAACACCAAATAATGGCTTTTCCTTCAGGTTTGGTATCTAAAGCAATTTCCTTATTTATTTTCACTGTTTTAGCACTTGAACTGGGGAAAAAAAACTAGAATGAAGGGATATATATGTATTAAACAAACATGAAATCAAATCAGCTTAGACTTTCAGGAATTTTTATTGCTGGAAAGGAGGTTTTAAGCTTGTTTCTAGTGATGTCTGTTTAATATTTAGAGCACTGAATGGGAAAATGCAGATGTTCTTCCTTCCGGTAAATCAAAAAAGACTTCTTTCCATGCTCCTTTATTTGGTGTTTGCTGCAGACAGCTTCTTCACAGACACCATTCTTTCCAGCAGAGGAAGTTGTAAAGGAATTGTTTTTTTCTTTTCCACAAAGTGTAATAAAAATTCTAGATGGCGGTCACATGTAGTTTTCCCTTTGTGATCAATTGGAATCTTGTACATAGTGTAAAACATTTCTGGACATATCACATTTTTCTGCCAAGGATTGACCTCTGCTGCAGGTTTCCAAATTTAGAGTCGGCCTTATATCTCAATATTGCACACTCCATGTACGTCAATAACTCTTTAAAATAGGATAGAAGGCAACCAAGGAAAAATACTCAAGAACTTTTAAGAATGCGACTGTCCTTTTTCAGATTTCCTCAGATCTGAAAGGAGAACTATAGGATCACAGCGTTTAAGTATCTGAGAGCAAGCTGCATTGTGCAAATGTTTATGGTGATGAGTTGGAGTTTGCAACCATGAATGAAAGAGACCACTTTCAGATCCCCTGGCTTAGAGTGACTGCTGAACAACAAATGATATCAGGAATCAAAAGCTTTACCAAAGTTGATCTCTCCAGAATGGTGGAGAACAACCAGAAAGGTTTAACTAGCATTTTCCAAGCAATGAGTGCCAGAAAAAAAAAGAAAAATGGCTAAAACTTTTATTTCTGACAGCAGCTGGCTCTGAAGTATTTGGTATTTTAATAGTTTTCAGTTAACTTAGGCAAAGGAGACTCACTATGAAACTATACTGCAGACATTTGAAGAGTAAAGCACTCCATGTAAATGAAACACATGATTATTTCTCTTTAAACAGAGCACAAAAATGTGAAATCAAGATGAGCTGATGACTGATCTATGGCTTAATATTCATTCTTGCAATTGGTGGTGAAGTTAATGGAGTTCCTGATAAATTGCCCAATTGTGAATAAAATACTTAGGCTAATGGAAGGCCTAAAATTAACCCTTGAGAAAGCATTTAGAATGACCCAAATAAAGGCAGTCACTCAGTCCAGATAGTACTTAGGATAGTGGACAAGGCTTTGATAAGTGGATATAATAGAGAACCCAAAATAACACAATGAAAAAGACCTGAGGCAGAAATGTAAGAAAATCTCAGGATCAAAGACCACAAAATCCTGTGCACAGAATAGTCCACAGCATGGTAAACACTATAAGCCAAGATACTGCTGAGCATTTGAAAGGAAAAATAAAAAGCCTTTACTGCAATTGACTATATCACTTTGGTAAAGCTTGTGAATACCACCAGAGTGGGCTCAGCATGAACAATAAGACTGTCAACACTATCTGCCCTAAGAAATTCTTCATAAGGGCAAGGAATAACATTGTAGCACAAGGGGAATGGACTATTAACCTAACAGCAAAGGGGATGCTGATTAATTTAATCTGGACACAGGTGCATGTATTTATATGGTGCTGGAAATGGTGGGATTAGCACTGAAAGAAAAAACCTCCAATAGTACAGGGTAAATATGTAGAAAAAGAGTACACTTTTCACTCCCTAAAATGGGGGGCGGAAATCTTTGAAGGGATGGTTGATTCCAAATATTTTTCTATGTTTGATGGATCCTAACACCCTGATGGGTGCTGTATGTTGAATGCACATTAATATGCACTCTGTTTTTCTCTTTAGGAGATATAGATGGTGTTACCTCATTCCATCATCCAGATTACATTTGACACTCTAGGGGAACATCTACACAAGGAGTAGATGACTAATTAGTGGATACTAGACTAATTAACTGTACAGTAAATGTGTGTTTGCATGTGTGCCCCTACTAGGCTGGAGGAAATTAATTTACTCTGCAGAAGGATAGTACTTGTAAATACTTGTTAATGTTCTAGAAGATACTAAATTCTAGGTAAATGGAGTTTTATTATGGGAGATGCTGGAAGAGTGTAACCAAAGCCTCTGAACAGCTAAGAAAAGAGCCAGTGTTGCTGGTCTAAAAAAGAAATTGTAATGGATCCAACAAGCCTCAGAGAGGAGGTAACACAAAAAGATGTACAGGTTGATCCCAGTACCTCATAAGACAAGAAAGAGGAACATAGGTACCTTGAAATGTAGAAACATTTTTGTTTCTTGAAATGTAGAAACATTTGTGCTGAACTAGAATCTAGAATGTTTCACTAGGCAAAGATGCTCCATGAATATGGGATGCAATATAGAGTATAGAAAACTGAACGAATTACTGGACTAAGCCCCAGTCCTGTACTACTATGATGGGAAATATAAAAGTTGTTCATAGATACCTTTAGGGAAAGTACTGATGCAGCTCTCTTGTAAAAGTATGGACAAAACTAGAGACCAGTAGCTTTATGTATTATATATTCTAATGAAACCTGAATATTAGGGGTGTGTGAAGCAGGCCCTATTTGATTCGGATTTGGATTTGGCCTGAATCAGGGACAGTGATTCAATTTGTTGATTCTGCTCACGGTCCCTGATCCAGTTTGGCCAAATTCGAATCTGAAGATTTGATGCTGATTTGGAGATAAAGACAACCCATGTTCCCCAGGCTCAGCAATCTGGGGTGCCCTCCCTCAGACCCAGGAGGCACCAGCTGCGGAGCAGGGGCGGATGTGGGGCACACTCTTGGTTCATGTTCAGCTTATTGAGCACCGTAACCCACAGGTCCTTTTCTGCAGAGCTGCTGCTTAGCCAGTCGGTCCTCAGCCTATACTGTTGCATGGGATTGTTCCTTCCTAAGTGCAGGACTTTGCACTTCTCGTTGAACCTCATGAAATTTCATTTAGTCCAGTCCTCCAATTTGTCTAGGTCTCTCTGAATCCTAGCCCTACCCTCACAGCGTACCTAGTACTCCCCATAGCTTGGTGTCATCTGCAAACTTGTTGAAGGTGCACTCCATCCCATCTTTCAGGTCGTTGATGACAATATTGAGCAAAACCAGCCCCAGGACCGACCACTGGAGTACTCCACTTGATATCAGCTGCCAAATAGACATTGAGCATTGACTACTACCCTCTGAGCCCAATGATCCAGCTAGTTTTCTAGCCACCTTACAGTCCACTCATGTATAAGTACCTGGCCTAAGTTTCTGCAGAACAGTTGGAACAAAAGCGGGAGAGGAAGAATATAAAAGAGAGGAGCTGAGTGTTTAGCCCCCCTCCTTGGAGAACAGTCTACTCCTAAGCTCCTATATCCTCCTCTTTCAGGACCTTCTTGCTTCTAGTGTTTTAGTCTATATGAATCAGTCCTCTGATATGAATACTTATGTCCTAGCTGAAGAACAAGCTTGCCACAAACATTTCTGGGCATTCACACTGCAGAGCCAGACACATATTATATATACCTATATCCACATTGGTACTTCAGGTACAAGAGTTATGCTCCAGGATTTTTAAGAGTATCTGAAGATTCTTAGCGTTAACTCGGTTCACTTTAAGAATTGGTTTCTTGGAGGAGAACATGTCAATCTTTTCAGAGCTTCTGAGCAGTTTTCTTTAATTCTCTAGTTTAGCCAAAGCACTTCTGGCTGCATACCTTGCTTCTATCCATTGCAGCCAGCGGGATGAGCCATGGATCTAGTACACATTATGAGGAGCTGTTTCTGCTTGTGCATGCAATGCTCCTGTAGTAGTGTAAAGGTTCTGTGAGATGGGGCGTGATATTTCAACAGCAGCTTCTGACCTGTAAAAGATATTCAGACTTAGAGCAGAGTAAATTCATGCCAGGCCAGAGACTTGGCCCTGCATCTGCGATAAAGCAGAATCTGTATCTGTACAGATTGGGTGGGATAATATTATCATGTAGAAATAGGAGGGCCAGCAGTGATTCCAGAACTGCCACAGGAGCTTGACTCAACAACTGGATACCATAGTAGAAGCACCATAGGGGCGAATGGGAAGTGAACACAACAGAAGGCTGCAGGAATTATGGGGCAGCTTTAGGTCAACTTAATGGGAAGACAGGTATATGTGTCTTAGCTGCTTCCTGACTGCAAAGAGGGGCAGGAGGAACAGAGGTCATAAGAGGTATGCAATGCATGTTTTAGCTTCCACCTGCATCTGAGGACAAACACAAAGGTTCCACATGCATATATGCATGTGGAAAATTGTTGTGTGTGTGGATGGTTAGAGTATGTATAACAACTCAGAATGATGCAATCTAGATAGGCCCTTAAGAAGACCAAGGGCAGAATAGCTATTTTTGGCTGACAATCTACTCTTTCCCGTTTCTTCTATTCCCATTCCTACCTCAGTGAGATGGCTCATTGGATCAGATTCACACTTTACAAATTAGCCTCTTTCCATATACAGCATAGAAAAAAATGACAAAAGTATGAATTCTTGCTTTTTCGGAGATTTGTTTCATGGTATTTCACTTTTTTTTGAATACCATGCTTTATTTGGGGAAAAATATAGTTTTAAGAGAGAGACAAGAAAATTATGACGTGCTTAGTTCTGATGCACTGGCAATTTAGGGTTTGTGTTATTGAGCTTAAAAATAACCTATATGCATTAGATGCTATTTTAGTATAATGTAAAAATAATGCTTGTTTTAAATCCATCTTTGTTATTACTATATACAGTACTTTATCTTTGTTGTATGAGTTTAATTTTCTGACCAAAAATGCACATCTCTGTCAGGATGGGGTTTCAATATGATGTTCCTCTGACATAGCCATTTTAAAATCATTCTTCAAAATAGAAGGTGTAGCAAGCCTGGGGTGCCTTGGGTAGTCTGTTGTTTTCTGATGTCCATCCTTGGCCTGCTTACCTCTCTGGCCATTTGGTATACTCTCCCAGCTCACTTGCTGTGCTTTGATGTTACAAATTATAAATGCAGCCGACTGTCCTTGATTAACTAGGTTGCTGGTCTGGAACTCCTTCTCTGCTCAGGAACACTTTGTTTCCTTTTCTGTCCTCTTTGGGTGTGGCTGTGACCCCTAAAGAGGCTACAGGATTGGCCACAAAACTCTTTAGAAAGTCCTTTGAGCTCTTGGGCCTTCAGCAGCCCCACAGAATTTGCTTGCAGCCCTCAGGCCTGGCTACAGTTTCACATAATTCAGGTTCCTCTCTCTAACTAGGGATATCATATTTCCAGTTCCAAAAAAGAGGACATCTGTCAGGGGGGTGGGGGGCGGGGGGAAGATATGATTGTCAAGGGGTAGATTCTAAATGTTACAGTAAAGAACGTGTTATTGCCTCAGAAAATAAATGTAAAACAAAAATAAAGTCACAGCCCCTTGGTCCTGCTGATGCCTCTCACTCCTAACCCATAGTACTGTTGGTGTCACTGGGCATAACCCTAGGTAACTCAGAGGGATGGAAGACCACGAATGTCGATGAAGCCCCTCTACTCTAGGCCCAGGCGAGCCAGGCCCCGCCCCCCGAACCTTTGTAACCCTTTCTTTGAACTTTTTGTAACCTCCTGTAGTACTGGAAAACAGGATGAGTAGCAGGCAAGCTGAAACTCCCTAAAAACTGTTATCTGTGGAATGCAAGAACACTGCTCAGAGAAAGAAGAGAGGAGGGAAAGGGGGATGAGGGGGAGGCCAGTTGGTGGAAAACTACTGCAGAAAGTGACCAGGGTATAAATATACACTGTTGCAGGGCTAGGGGCGCAGGATTTGAGACAATACAGTCTCCCTGCACCTTTTACTTGAGCTCAAATAAACTCTGTTTACTTCTCCCCCCAGTGTGTTTATTGGTGTGACGCACACCGGGCAACGAACCCAATTGTTGCCTCCCTCAGGCACCTTGTGCCGGCAACAGTTTTTGGCGCCCAACGTGGGGCTCGAGGCTAACATTTCGCCTTGCCCAGATCCCTCCTGGGGTCGATGAGTTGCGGCAACAACCGATGCCCAGCGCGCACCAGTGGTTTCATCGGGGGCCTCGGCAGAGACGTGGTCTGATCGACCCCAGAGGGCACAATGGTGCAATGCGCTCAAGTAGTGGAGAAGCGATCGTGGGCGACGGTGTGGAACCGGTCCCTCAGACAAGGTAGGATAAGCTCAGCAGTCTGAGCATTGCCCATTAAGACCTGGGGATGCCCAGTGTCTCCCTGTAGGACCTGGGGATGCCCAGTGTCTCCCTGGAGTATGGGGCAGGGACAGAGTACGGTTGGCAGGGCACGGTGTATACCCTTAGAATGCATTCTGACTAATTGGAAACTGTTTAAGTCAGATCTAATGACTAAAAATAATCTTAAAAGGTTCTGTACAGTGGAATGGCCTCACTATCAACTGGAGGATCAAGAAAGGTGGCCTCTGGAAGGGTCAATTAACTATAATACAATCCTCCAATTACTCCTGTTTTGTCAGCGGATGGGTAAGTGGAATGAACATTTGTATGCACAATTGTTTATGGCTTTATGGAACAAGACAGATATTTTGCAGAAGAGTAATTTGACTCCGATAGGATCAGTAGTTGTTAGTGTTGAGTCTCAGCATTCCCCCCCATTACTGTAATGCCAGAGTCGGTGTCCCCTTCGGCTTTAACACCTCCACCATATAAAGATCAGATGCCCCCGGTTCCAGAGATTCCTCCCTCAGTGGGATTTTATCCTTTACCTACTGAAACTGTAATAGCCCGGCCTGGGGCAGATGGGCGTGCAGCCCAGACCATCCAAGTATACACCCATGTACCTTTTAATCCGGTGGACCTGGCGGCTTTTAAGGCACAGGCTGGAGAATTTTCAACTAACCCAAGTAAGTTTATCTCTGTCTTTGAGGGATGTTTAGCTAGTCACAAGCCTGATTGGGATGATTGTAATATCCTTATGCAAACCTTATTATCTGAAGTAGAACGGAATCAAGTTATTTCCAAAGCAAGGGAGGAAGCACAGCGGAGGCATGAAAGGGATCCCGTCAATGTTCCTGGTCCGGCAGATGTGGTTCCCCTAGCAGACCCTAGATGGGAGCCTAACAACCCTGTGGATCATACCCGTCTTACCTCTTACAAAAAAGGGAAGACTTAATGGGTATGTCTGTAGCACAAATCCTGGAAACTGCAAACAGAGCGTATACCCTCAGAAAGGAAAAAGAAGAAAAAAGACAAGTTAGAATGCTAGTAGCAGCAGTACAGGCTGGAGTCAGAGAAAGGCCACAAGAAGGTAGGAGAGGCAAAAGTATAAGGGGTCATGGGTGCGGGCGCCCTGGCCCACAAGAAAAATGCCTGGGACGGAACCAGTGTGCCTTATGCCGGCAAGAGGGACACTGGAAGAATGAATGCCCAGAGAAAGGGAGAGACTGTACTCCTGTAATGGCAGCGGAAGGACAGGAGTAGAGGGGTCAGGGGAAATGGATCACCCCACCCCCGGAACCCCGAGTAAAAATGCGGGTGGGGAATTCAGAAATTGATTTTTTGGTAGACTCCGGGGCAGCACGGACCGCTATAAATCAACCTCTTCAACTTCCCGTAGCAGACTCACCGTGGTAAGTGCCACGGGAAAAAAAGACTCAGTGCCCAGTGTATGCTCCTGCAGAATGTGCTCTGGGAGACCGGGGTCTTTCTCACAAATTGGTCTACCTTCCAGATTGCCCAACACCCCTGCTAGGACGAGACCTGCTTTGTCGATTAGGTGCATCACTGCATTTTACCCAGGATGAAATAACCCTCGCATTGCCCCCTGAAAATGCATGGATAATGACCCTTGCGATTGAACCCTCGGCTATGAACGCCCCCCCGGAGTGGAACCAGTGGGAAGACCAGGTATACCCTTTGGTGTGGGCAAGGGGGGTCCCTGGAAAGGCTACACATCAAACCCCCATTAATATCCAACTACTGCCGGTAAAAGGTCCGGTACGAATCAAGCAGTACCCAATCAAAAAGGAAGCCAAAGAGGGACTGCAGAAGACTATAGACCGTTTCCTAAAGTATGGCATACTGCAAGAGTGTCAGTCAGCTGGGAACACTCCTATCTTGCCTGTACTAAAGCCTGATGGCACATATCAACTGCTGCAGGACCTAAGGGCAGTTAATGAATGGGTTAAAACCATTCATCCCCTCGTCCCAAACCCGTATACCTTGCTGGCCTCCATAGGGGGGCAGTATACTCATTTCTCAGTTCCTAATTTGAAAGACGCTTTCTTTACAATTCCAGTTGACACCCCCTCTCAGGAGATATTCTCTTTTGGATGGGAAGACAGAAAAGGGTTAAGAAACAACTTTGTTGGACAGTATTAGCCCAGGGATTTAAGAACTCTCCCACCCTTTTTGGCCAGTCCTTAGCTAAAGACTTGGAGGAGTGGAATAATGAGCATGAAGTTCTCTTGTTACAATATGTGGATGATTTATTAATTGCTGCTGTAGATTTAAACTCTTGCCTTAATGCCACTGTAAGCCTCCTGAACTTTATTGGACTTCGAGGATATCGGGTGGCTCGAAATAAAGCTCAAATTGCTCTCTCCGAAGTATGATACCTGGAATTTCACATAAGACAGGGGGAGCGCCAGCTTTCAAGTGAGCGAAAGGAAGCTATATGCCAGGTTCCCACCCCAAGCAACCGTAAGCAGCTCAGGGCGTTTCTCAGCATGGCAGGTTTTTGCAGAATATGGATCCCTGAATTTGGGCTATGGGCAAAACCACTATATGACTGTGTAAAAGGGGCAGACCATGACCCCTTTTATTGGACTTCAGAAGCCGACAAGGCATTTAAAATACTAAAAAGGAAACTAATGGAAGCCCCCACCCTGGGTTTACCGGACCTTTCTAAACCTTTCCAATTGTATGTGTATGAATGAAAAGGGATGGCTCTGGGAGTGCTTACTCAATTGTTGGGGGTGTGGAAATGTCCCGTTGCTTATTTCTCCAAACAGCTTAATCCAGTTGCCAAGGGATGGCCAGCATGTTTACGAGTAGCTGCGGCAACTGCCCTAGTACTTGAGGAAGCTGAAAAGTTAATACTGGGAGGAGTCGTGCAGGTGTATACCTCTCATATGTCCAAGCTCTGCTAGACGCGAAGGGGGGTCTCTGGCTCACTCAGGCTCGGATGGCTCGGTACCGAGCTAAGCTGTTGGAGAACCCTAAAGTAACTCTGCAAACCTGCCCCTCCCTCAACCCGGCTACTCTCTTACCTGAAATGGAAGAACAAGAGCATGATTGTTTAGACATCATAGATGCACAGTACTCCAGCCATCCAGACCTACAGGATCAGCCACTTCTGAATGCTGATTGTGAGTGGTACACTGATGGCAGTAGCATTGTTGTAGAAGGGCAAAGGAGGGCAGGTTATGCTGTTGTGACCCTCTATGATGCTGTTGAGGCCAAGGGTTTGCCCGCCAGAACATCTGCTCAACTTGCTGAACTGGTGGCCCTGACCCGGGCCCTAGAACTGTCAAAAGGGAAACAGGTCAACATCTATACTGACTCTAGGTATGCTTTTGGAGTACTGCATGCCTATGCTAGCCTATGGAAACAAAGGGAACTGCTGACAGCCCAAGGCTCCCCAGTGAAGTATGGACCCCAAATTCTCTGACTCCTGGAAACTGTTCAACTTCCCTCAGCAGTGGCAGTAATGCACTGTAAGGCTCATCAGAAAGAGGATCAAGACGTAGCCAGGGATAACGCCCGGGAGGACAGAAAAGCTAAAAATGCTGCCACCCTAAGGACACCAAGACCTGCTGACACCCATATGCATGCCCTCATTCCATCAGTGGGGGAGCTCCCGAATCCCCAGTACTCGTACAAATCAGACCCTCAAGCGTCATCTATCAAAGATCTGCCAAGAGGCCTCTCTGCAATGGCTTGATGCTTTGCCCCTTGCTCTGCTTCGCATCCGTGCCCTCCCCAAGGGAAGATTAGGGCTTAGCCCCTTTGAAATTATGTTTGGAAAGGCATGGCCTATGAATGGGATGCCGGTTCTAGCAGGGGAGTGGGAAATAGAATGTAATATTTTGTCATGGTATATGTGCTCTCTGTCTGCTGTTCTTTCTTCTCTCCATAGGTACACTAAAGACTCGCAGCCTCTTCTGCTGGATGCTCCAGTCCACTTGTTACAGCCGGGGGATTCCATGCTCATTCGTACCTGGAAGGATGAGCCCCTCCAAGAGAAGTGGAAAGAACCTCACACTGTCCTACTAGTTTCCCACACAGTGGCAAAGGTTGACAGACACAAGAACTGGATTCATCATGAGACAGATTTGGCATAATCTTTCTCCCGTTGTATAGAGTGGGCCGGTTAGCCAAGCTGTATCGTCAACTTTCTGCGTTTCTTACAAAATTTGCCAATGACACTTTAGCTATTGAAAAGAGCCTTAACTCTGAAATTTATCAACTTCGTTTATTATCTCTTCAAAATCGTCAGGCTCTAGATTATGTTTTAGCATCTCAGAGGGGAGTATGTGCTCTAATTGAGAACAAATATTGTACTTATATTCCACAAAATTCCCAAGATATTAACAAACACATTTTGCTGGAACAGGCTTTTAAGCAGTGGAAAAGTCAGGAACGTAAACCCACTGTTTTTGATTCCCTCTGGAGCTGGTTGCCCAAACTCGGAGGCCTAGGAACGGGCATCCTTCACCTCCTGGTCACTGGTGTTGTGTTGTGTTTAATTACCCTCCTCTTATTTGCATGCTGTAGTGCCCTCCTGCGCAAAGTCTGTGTATCCCCCTCCCCGAGCACTTCACTATACCCCTGCATTGAAGATCCCAGTTCCCAAACACTTAATCGTCTTTTACCTTCAAAATATGAGAAAACTCAGCCAAAACTTTGCCAAGTATTCTCAAAGGGGGGAGTTGTTGGTGTCACTGGGCATAACCCTAGGTAACTCAGAGGGATGGAAGACCACGAGTGTCGATGAAGCCCCTCTGCTCTAGGCCCAGGCGAACCAGGGCCCCCCCCCCCGAACTTTGTAACCCTTTCTTTGAACTTTTTGTAACCTCCTGTAGTACTGGAAAACAGGATGAGTAGCAGGCAAGCTGAAACTCCCTAAAAACTGTTATCTGTGGAATGCAAGAACACCGCTCAGAGAGAGAAGGGAGGAGGGAAAGGGGGATGAGGGGGAGGCCAGTTGGTGGAAAACTACTGCAGAAAGTGACCAGGGTATAAATATACACTGTTGCAGGGCTAGGGGCGCAGGATTTGAGACAATACAGTCTCCCTGCACCTTTTACTTGAGCTCAAATAAACTCTGTCTACTTCTCCCCCCAGTGTGTTTATTGGCGCGATGCACACCAGGCAATGAACCCAATTGTTGCCTCCCTCAGGCACCTTGTGCCAGCAACAGTACCCCATGCCCCCGGGCCATGCTGCTGCCCCTCACTCCAAACCTGCAGCCCCCTGGTGCTGCCAGTGCCTTGCACTCCTGATCTGCAGCCCCTTGCTCCCCTCAGCTCTGCTGGGGGGGCCCCCAGTTTCCCCTGTCCTGACTGGGCCAGAGCATGGCAGCTGGGTGGCTATGGCTCATGCGGGTGGTGGCAGAATGAGTCTGGTCCTAGCGCTGGCTGGAGGAAGGAGGAAGGGAGACCTGTGGCACTCCCCCACCCCGGGCTGGGGCTCCTGTGCTACACTAGGCAGCTTGGGCATGACCCCCCAGAGCAGCATTTCCTGGCTGCTTCATCCCTGCAAGCAAGGGCAGTGACCCAGGTGCCACCAGCTTGGCTATGCAGCTCCCTGCTGGCCCCCAAAAGGTCTCCCCACCCCTTACCCTTCTCATCCACACCCACACCACCATGCCATAGCCCCAGTGCCCAGCCATGTTCCCTCAGCACTGGCAGGCACACCCCACCCCCTGCCACACTCATACCACAGACAGTCCCCAAGCCCTGGCCCCTCCAACCCCTGTTCCCCATTGACTTACCTGCATGCAGCTGCCAGGGCTGCTCCCACCACCCTGACTGGCTGTATGTCAGCCATGTGCGTGTGTATGCACAACTGCATGTGATACCACCTGCCTCCAATCACCCCAAGCAGCTCCTTGCAGGCTGGAAGGCTGTCAGCCTGGAAGGGGAAACCCATGCTTTCCCCCTTTAAAGAGGAAAATCTGCTTTTTTCTGCAGCAAACGGAAAACCCAGATCCCTGGGAAACACGCATGCCACTAGGGCAATGCAGTTCTACCAGCATCACTGTTGAAGAAGGACTAGCAAAACAAAACCCCAGACATTTGTTCATATTTAAAAAAACTGCCTGGACAGAGATCAGAGGACCCAAAAAGAGGACATATCTGAGAAAACCCAGACGTATAGTAACCCTATCTCCAAGAGTTCACACCCCTTAGCAGTTTTTAAAGATAAATTTGCAGTGCCTTCCTCAAACACCCTCAGCAGCCTCCATCCACCTGATGGCTCTCTCCTGGGTCTCATTAGCCAATTATTTTGGTCAGCTGTAGACATTCTCCAGTTAGGCAGGCACCCCCCTGCTTGGAGTCCTGCAGCTTCTGGGCTCTGTGATCTGGCTGTACCTGAGGTAGGGGCAGTTGTTTCCTCCAAGGTGTTTGGATTTCCAGCAGTACCTAAGCATCCTAGTGCCTGCCTGCAGCTCTTCACGGTGCTGGAGTCTGGCAGCAGCTCATGCAGAGCTCTGGAGCTTGTCCTGGGGTAGGCAGACTGGAGGCTACTTAAAGCTGCCTCATCTCTTTGGTTTTCTCCTTCTCAGCAATGGGGTAGAAGCTTTGTTTTCCAAAACTGGTTTGATTTTCATAACATGTTTCTTATTAATTTAATGGTAGTAAAAATTAAATAGGGCATGGTTCTTACAGGATGAGGTTCAGTTTCTAATATGGTTTTGTAAAAGATATGCATCATTAAAGATCATGCATTATTTATGTGAAAGAAAAATAAAGGCATAATTACTGTACACATGTGGTTTTGAGTTAATTTCAAATGTTAAACAGAATAGTTCTTTCACTCACTGAAAGAGGTAGTAATTATTCTTATGCCTCAGCTCGTGAACACTGAAAGGGATTTTAGAGCTGTACAAAAATGAAATATTTTAGTGTTGAAGGGCTTGTGCCTGCATTTTTCCTGAACCTCTTGTCTTGAATTAGGTTTTCAAACCAGCTCTAATCTCAAAGAGAAATGCAATGGAAATTTGAATATTGAATGATTTTCACATTGGAACCAGGCAAACCTGAATTTTTCATGATAGGGTGTATGGCAGAAAGCCACATTGGTTTCTCCCCAAAATCTCTGCCCTGTGACAATGTGATAAAATCTCTGTGCTGTGACCATTTGAGTAGGGTGGGCTCATCAGAGGAGACCACACCCTTACCCTGTCTCTTTAGGTAACTTGAGCTGGCTGCATTCCTGAGGGGGGGGAACCTGCTCCCTCTGCCTACGTGACTGGTACCTGGGTGAGGGGCATCTACCTGGTGGGCTGGGATCTGTCCCGTAACAGGTGAAGTATTTCAAATTGGTTGGCTGACAGCCAACCGGGGCTGGCCTCCACTGGACCAGGTGAATGAGGTCACAGGGGCTATATAAGTTAGGATGGGCGAGGAGGCAGTATCTTTGGCCATGAGGTGAGGCAGCAGCCATAGGGGGGGGGAGGGGACAGAGGAGCATGACTATCTAAAATTGGCTCTCTCCCCCAAACTCACGAGCTAGAAACTGCCTGCCTCCAGAGGGGAAACTTCACCAGCCTCTGGAAGATGCTTGTGAGTAAGCTACTCAAAATCTGATTAGATATCTAGCTGGCAGTAACTTAGATGCGTGATCAAAAGGCTACCTCAGCCAGACTGTTTGCTCTTTAGGATTTCTAGGATATTGCTGAATCTTGTACCCTATTTTCACCTACCCCTGTAACCAATAAGGTCTTCCTTTGTGACTGGTGTGGGAGACTTATTGAGGGGTGGGTCTAAATTATGCCTAAGAAACCCCTTAGGTCTGCGGACTAAGGGAGACTGTACTTTTTGCCCCCGGACTTGGGGAAGTACCCCAAGTGCCTGTACTGGGTCGAGTACCGGTAGGACATTAGGCCTGTGTTTCCCCAAGGACACAGGGCTGGGAGTGAGTCCATTCTTGTGGTGGTGGCGGCGATGTTACCCCCAGGCTAGCGTATGTGCTCCAGGAAGGGGTCGGGCTGGACATAAGGTGCCCCTAGGGAGGCATTTGGAGCCTGGCAGGTGGTTGGATGCAAGGAGGTGGGTGGCTCAACGCAGGAGCACCCCCTACTGGCCCGCCACAGGGTGCAAAACATAAGCCAGCTCATGTTTACTCAAAACTTTTTTTTCTGAATTGTTGACAAGAACCGTAGCACATATTTGGCAAAACATGGCCTGTAGGGGTGTGTGAAATGGGCTGTATTCAATTCAGATTTGTTGATTTGGATGACTGTCCCAATTCGATTTGGCTGAATCTGAATATGAAGATTCGATGCTGATTTGGAGAATCAGTGATTCGGCCATAGACACAGCTTTAAATGTTTTTTTTTTTTACATACCTCGAGGTACCAGGTGTGGCTTGTGAATGCTGCAATGCTAGGGTACATGGAACATCCCGCAGGAGCATTGGGAGGTCCCCCATGTGCTCGGTGGTGAACATGGGGAACAGTCCACTTCCAGGTCCACCACTGAGTGCACGGGGGACTTCCCCCTTACACTCCTTCCTGGCTCAGTGATCAGTCGTGGGGGGGACCCCAGGTGCATCCCCAACCCAGGAGGCACCAGTCACCAAGCCAGGGAGCGGGTCCCCCATGTGCTCCCCAGCAGGCCCGGAAGTGGACTGGAAGTGGTTCTGGTCAACTTCTGGGTCCGCTGCTGAGCATGTTGGGGACCCCACTGCATTCCCATGGGACACTCCATCCACCTCAGCATTCACGGGGTGACTGGCATCTTTAGGTATGTAGAAAAAACATTTAAAGCTGTGTCTATGTCCGAGTCATCGAATCTTTCCAAATCTCTTTGAATTGATTTGGAGGGTTCTGAGTCAATTTAGAGAGATTAAAGGGTGTCCTGATTGGATTCGGATACGGAGATTTGGCTGCTGAATAGGGCCGAATCTCCACCAAATCAAATCAGGGACTGAAGTTTGCACAGCCCTAATGGTGTGTATTTTGAATCTGTGATGAATCCCCAAACTGGAAAGTTTTTTTGTGAGGCTACTGGTTTTGTGGAAATATTTGCACAGCTCACTTTTTCTATAAGGCTGTACAAATTCTTACCCCTATTCATAATTTAGGACAAAGTACTGTCACTTACTGGGATAAAAAGTACCAGTTCAGTAAAACAGGCATTCTATATTCCAAGAGCCTTGTGCACAGAATTATGGTCCCTTAGCAAACAGTATTCTTTAGAGCAGCGTTTCTCAACCTGTGGGTCATGACCCAAAAGTGGGTTGCAAAAATGGATGCGGATAAGTTTTTAAATAGGTTCTCCTTTAAAGGAGAAAAAGATTGGAAACTATGGCTTTTCCCTTGGAGGCTGGCAGAGGGGCTGCCTGTCCCCCACCCCCATGTCCCTCTCCACCCCATACACTGGGTGGGTAGTGGGTCAGGAGCGAAGGGCACTGGGTCAGGACTTGCCATTGATGTTTACAAAGGGGTCCTGGTACAAAAAAGGTTGAGAACCCCTGCTTTAGAGTGTCAGGGTAGTAAATTTGAGCAATTCGTTAAGTTAGGGAACTCACAGAGTTAGACTAAAGGAACATTATACAGCACTTTGCACAGCACTCACTGATGTCTCAGCTTGCAGAATTATTTCATACTTAAGTAACAAGAGTGATATTGGTATCATCAAACGTTTTAAAGAACCATTTCCTTTTTGTTAGTTCTAACCTGGATTTTGCAGCTAAACTTTATGTAAACATTTAATTAAAGTCTAAATGTAGAATCTAAAACTCTGTGTAGAACTTTCTATGAGCTGAAAGGATACCTATTCATGTGTTTCAATAAAAATTTGATATATTGCCAAGGAAGTACTTCTGCTGAAATATGAGTCCCCTCATATAAACTCCCAGCAACTCCTTCTTGTAATTAAGCAACAGTCACAAACAGTCATAGTTCAAATTGTAATAGAAGTTTAAAAACACATATGACTCCAATGGAAAGTTTTTTGAAGCTTTGAATTTTTTTTACATTTTTGAAAAATGTAACTGATTTTTCAGTTACATTTGGGTGACATATCCTATAGCAGTCAAACCTGCTTTCTGTTGCAAGCAAAAGAGATCATTCTGAAAGGAAGATTTTACAGGGTCTTGGTACGAAGTATGATCCCCAACACAAGAATAGCACATAAGAACCAATAATGAGATATATCAATTGTACAGACTGTCACAGAGCACCATCTGCAGAGGTGGCTGTGAAGCCTCTGGAGGCAAAACAATTATCAAGTTGTAAAGTTGCACTGGTTTTTTTTTTTTTCCTTTCAGTCTTTATACAGAGATGGAGTTATAAACAAATATTTCAACTATGCCTATATATTTGATTATTAAAAAATCCAAGCTTTTATTTGTCCTTTCCGCTGTTAAAAATACAGTGTTAAGAGACCTTCCCCATCATATGATTGTAATGTATGTTTCACTTATATTTTATACCAGAAAATCCTGGTATCAAAAGTTGCATTCTACTACATTTTACCATATATCTTTAGATATGCATTATTTTAATTGTAAACCTGTTTTTTTAATCACTTTCTGAAGTTCTAAAACTTTTCTGGAAATTCTTACACCCATAAATTGCAGATAAAAGCCCCAATTTTTGAATAAATTTAAGCATATAATGCAATTTAGGAAATGATCAACATTTTTTAATTTTTGTTTTGAATTTCAAGTAGAATAGGCTACCTCCTCTCTCATTCTCTTGTCAAGGTATGCAGCACTGGATTCCTAGAAAGACCAGTTATACTTACATTCTTATTGCAGTTCTTGTCTTAAATGACAGATATCTTGAATTAGCCATTACCCTATTGTCTTGCCTACTGATAATTATTTTCTTACTGAAGTAAGAACTGCCTGAAGGGTGGTTACATAGAGGATGGAGATAGACTGTTCTTAGTGGTGGCAGATGACAGAACAAGGAGCAATGGTTTCAAGTTGCAGCAAGGGAAGTCTAGGTTAGATATTAGGAAAAACTTTACCATGAGAAGGATAATAAAGTAGTGGAACAGGTTACCCAGACAGGTTACCCAGAATCTCCATCCTTGGAGGTTTTTAAGACCTGGGTAGACAAAGCCTTGGCTGGGAAGATCTAGTTCGGGATGTTCTTTATTTGAACGGAGGGTTGGACTACATGACCTCCTGGGGTCCCTTTCAACCCTAATTTTTTATGATTCTAAGTACAAATAAAAGTGTAGCAATCCCAATTTGTGGCATACAAGGCCTTTAGTTCTTATCCTCTGGCATTCAGTTCATGATGACTGAGTTACCACACAGAGACAATTACCTGACATTTGCCTTTTGGTAACTCATTCAGCTCAACTAATATGTCTGGGTGTTGTGGAATAAAAAGCCCAAGCTCTAAAGAACCTTCTAATGACAGCAATAACAGCAGCAACAAAAATTAACAACACATCAATGAAATCTCACTAATCTACATACCCTTTTTGTGTGAAAAATTGTCAGAAAATTCCCTAAATACTGGAATACCCCCATTGTTATACATACATGTTACCAAATATTAGCATTTGGAATTTCTGCCAGTGGCTTGCTCCTGATGTATAAATACAAAAATAAACTACAGTTAAAACCATAATGGAGCTTAAAATCATGTTTATCTTATTTGTGCATTGTGCCATATTTCTGTTCCATGTTCAAAGGTAGAAAGTAGAAGTAGAAGAAAAGGTGATCTATTTTCTCATGTTTTATAACAAGCTTTTTTTTATTTTGTTGGGGGGTTTTGGCTTTTTAGGTACTCAGATCATAAAATATTCCCATAACACAATTCACAGTTCTTCCAGTCTTTTAATCATTTCAAGAGAAGCTGGGAACTTCTCCACCTGAAACCTAAAGATGCTGGACTGGCCTCCAGAGCTGACTTGACTGGCATCACCCTATAAATCCAACAGCTATAAAGTGTATGATTAATTGATGACATAGTTATCAAAGTCTGTCACTCTCTTGAAAGTGAAGGAAAACGGGAAACGGGTTAAAATAATATACTGATATTGAGGGAAGCTAACAGATCCCTGAGGAACAGCACAGGACAGGGATGCTCAGAAGCAGGCTTGACAGCCCAATTTTTTTTTTATTGACAGTCTGCAAACTTTTTACTGACAATCAAACTATTTTACTAACATAAGTTTTTACTGATATATGTTTTACATAATTTAAATGTAAGCCTTCTGACAGGCCTTGGATGGCAGTGACAGCAGCAGGGTTCAAATGTGAGATTTTAACTTCAATCACAGTAAAAAAGCTTGACTGTCATACACTCAGCACAAATATAGATATCAAAAGGGCCATGATTACCCTGGATTCTTCTGTCACTTTCAAGAGAGTGGCAGACAATTATGTCATCAATATGTCTTCTGACCTGTGTCTGTGGGAAATAAAGTTTGAGTTAAGGCTAGCCATGGTGTATTTGGGAATTGACGGGAGAAGGCCACAGAAACAGTCACATGGGGAGGAAGAGCTGTGGCTAGAAAACACTGGAATCCCCTTCTTTTACCGATACAGTGGCTCCAGCCCCCTTCAATCAAGCTCTGATTTATCTGAAACATGGCTACACACATACCTTACTGATGAGTCTCTGTCCTCACTGTCCATCCAGTTGAGAAGGATCATATCAGTACAATGTTTCCAAGGGCACGCTTCAGTAGAGTGATCCATCTCTGGCAACCCTACTGCATCCTGCATGGATCCCCTAACCATTGCCTCTCCTTCTTCAAAGTGTCGCAGGTCACCTTCTTTGCTTGGCTGCTTCTGACCTTTAAGGGCGGAAGCAGCCAAGCAAAGAAGCCCTGCAGGCTAGGCAGAGCTCCACAACTGTAGGTTGCCTGAGTAATAGGCTAATAAGGTAATAATCTGGCAGCTGCAGGCAGAAGGAGGCAGAGCCTTGGGTATATATAAGACCAGGGCTGGGGTTTGAGATGCTTCAAGAGGCACGTGAGGGCTTATTTGGACATGCCCCTAGATAGGATGAGGCCTGTTAGGTCTTGCCAAATGCACCAATCTTGGACCTTTCCCAATTTGACCAGTTTTTGTAGTTCCAAATCCTGATGCTGCAGGCCAACTAAATCAACAGCATCAGGTGTAGGTGGTGCAATTGCAGACATAGGGCAAAGCTCAACTATGTCTGGCAATCCCCCAAAGGTCCCACCCTGGCTCCCTCCTTAGGTGCTGAATCAACTGCTTGATTCAGGGTACAGCTGGGTGTAACCCATTTCTGGTGTGCTTTCCTTTCCATAACACCACCGGCTCCTTCCTGTTTTGACCAAGATGGCACACATACTGTAACAATCTTACATATTTTATGGATTTCCCTTTGCATCTTTCTTCTTTTACAAACTGGCAGCTAATCCAACAGAGAATGTAAGACCCAGTCTAAATCGCTGTAGTTCGCACAGGATTAATCTTTGAGGCTGTTCTCCAGGGCTACCATGATAGTGATGACTTCAGCTGCATGAGCTGACTTTGGTAGACACTTTGCTGTCCATCTGCTCCATCTGCTTACAGCAGCATAACCTGTCTGCAGGGAACCTTTAAAATACGAACAGCTTCCATCCACAAACCATATATTGTTGAAATCATTCAATACTTGATTATCATAAGAAAACCCTTCCTTAAATCTATATTTAATGAAGTACCATAACTTTTTGATCTTCAGTAGGGAGTGGACACACATGCTCACTACCACATGATTATTAGAACATATGGTGCTATAGGTGTTTGCTGTACAATCTCACTAACCACACTGCAGTTTAATAACGCAGTGGTCCAATTTAGCTAGCCTCGGTGATGACACACTAGAGACTTTGGCTTTTCCTGATATAACTTATTTGGTGGGAGAATGTACAGTGCATAGAATTACTGGTGACATTCCCACCAGGTAATCCCAGTGTTTTAAGACCCACACCAATGCAAGTAGTTCTCTCTCACAGGGACTGAAACTCTCTTCTACACTGGATCATATCCTACTTCTGTAAGATACAGATCTTCTGCCTGTACTGGAGTTCTGGAACAGTTCTGCTCCAATGTGCTGTGCAGTTGTAGCTAGCTCCTAGAAAAAAAAATTCCCCCACTTTTGGGTAGGCCAATGCCAGTACACGTATAACAGCCTCCTTTAACTTACAAAAGGCTTGTGTCTGTTCCTGGCTCCATTTCCAGTTTACTCCCTTTTTAAGCAAACTGTACAGAGGGGTAACAATCATTGCAAAATCCCCCATAAATTTCTGCCAAAGTCCTCTCAACCCAAGGAAAGATCTCAACAAACTCGTATCTGTCAGGGCAGTTATTTTACTAATTGATTCTACACATTGGCTATCCAGGATCCTCCCTTCAGGTCCCAATTCTAAACCCAAATACCTGACTTTAGGCTGAACCATTTGAGCCTTGGCCAAATTGACTTTAAAATCTGTGTCTGCAATGACTTCCAATAGCATTCATATTTTCTCCACACACTCTTCTCGAGAGGTGGCTGTCATCCACATAAAAAATTACAAATTCTCAGTCCTGTGATGGTAGCTTTTTCCACATGGCAGTGACATATTGATGACAATAAGTTGGGCTGTTGTTAAACCCCTGGAGTAATCTAGTAAAAGTAAGTTGTTTTAATTTAAAAGTAAATGCAAACTTGGGCCAACAATCTGGGAGTACAGGGATCGCAAACAATGCATTTGATAAATCAAGTACGGTGAACTACCATGCTCTATGTGCAATATTTGATATTTGGCCATGACTGGGGCTAGTGCTGGTGTATTCTTATTCAACTGTTGATAATTGACAGTAAGGCTCCAAATTGTGACATCAGCCTTCCTGACAGGCCATATAGGGATATTTACTATACTATGCACTTCAACCAGGACTTCTTGTTTTACCAGAGTGCAGATGGTTTCCTGGATACTCTCTTCTGCCTCATGAGGGAACTTATATTGCTGCTCTGGCCTTGGGTAACTCCCCTCAATCCATACCATGGTTTCAGTTCTTCCACATTCAAGTTTGTTTTTTGCCCAAACTTCCAGAATACTGAAAGCAATGTTTTTAATATAATCTTTCCATTCAGGAAGCTTTAATTCCTCTGCTGCCTTGATGGCAGCACCTAGGTGACTGGTAGGAATTATACAGGAATTCACAGGTACTTCTGTGATGCGCAGGATCTTATTAGGTAAATCAATGATTACTCCCCAATTCCCAATAGATCCTACCAATCATTCCTACCCCTTTAAATTTAAACATGCCAAAACTGCCAACCCCATTTTTGATCCAGTTCATGCTTTTGTAGTTTCTAAGAAGCCAACTACTTATTCAGAACCCTCAAAACCTTCTAAAATTTTGGTTTCATTGGATGCCCAATTCGTAAATGACTCATGTTCATTACTTACTATGCTATAAGTGGTACCAGTCTAAATAAGCATCTGCTGGTCATGCCACAGTGTTTCCTTGTGGTGATCTTTAACACCCCCCCCCCCAAATTTGAGGACGTCCCCAAGAATCAAGCCATATTGATGCCATATTTTTCTCTTCTACCAGGGGGAGCAGGAAGCTCCAGGCTGTCTCAGTTGGAATCAAGTTCTACAGCCAGTAGTGGCAGCAATCCTCCTTTTTTCCTCCTTCTGGGATGATGTAGTGTCCTGCTGTTCGTATTGTATCAGCAGCTTGGGGAGTGACTCCCTCTTATCTTTCGTGATTCCATCTAGGTTGCTCAGAAGGACCTTTAGATGCTCAATTATGATCTCTCTCTGTGCCAGCTGTAGGTGTTATATGGCCTCAGAACCCTAGCAAGGGACCGTCATCTTACAGGTGGTGGCAGGGTGGAACCTGCGGTAAGATCGCCTGACCTGCCTAGAGGTTGTTTTTTCCTCTCGTCTGCCACAACTTTGATGTAATCACTTTTGGGAGACAGTTCCCCGTGGGAGATCTTCCTGGTCCTGCACCCCGTCTTCTCTGTGGGGCTCCAGACCTCTGCTTACCCTACTCTAACCACTCCAATCTCTGATGAAGATGGATCTGATCTAGACTTGATGAAGATGCCTCAGTGGCCCAGATCACAATGTTGGCCATCAACAGCAGCCTGCAACCAGGCTGACCTTTACTCTAGCCCCGACCTTTCTATATGCCAGACTACCCAGTCCGTAGTCATTAACTGACCGCCTCAAAAGACATAAATAATATGAATCAGGCTGTCCCGTATGCCTCCAAGCATAAGGACATGGAAACATTAACCATATCTGCTGCTGCACAACCCTATCCTTTTGAGGGAAAATTCCCTTTGTAAGCAGAGACTCATTAGGGTTGCTGATCTCATGCATATGACTGACCCAGTGGCACCAGGGTGCTTTCTAAGACTCTCAGTCTCACCGTCTTTTAGTCCCTTATCTTCAGGCCTGGCTGATTGGCTGGAGGTCTCCAGCTGCCTTGTTCCCCTTTAGGGGCACAAGATCTAATCCTTCAGTGTATCTGTTTTGCTGGTCTGTACCCCTGGGACAGACCATGACTCTCTGACAGAGGGAAATTTCCCTCTACCTGGGGCCCTCGCTCAACTGGTCACCACCCAGGCTCCCTCTGACTTTGTAGTTGAATCACTGCCACATGTCTCGATGGAGTCACCAATAGCTGTTCTCATGTCTGATGGTTGCTGGGTCCTGAAATAGGCACTCCTCTGAGCACTCTGCCCCTCAGGCCAACCACTGGCTTTGCGGACAATAACAGCTGCTCCAGCTCTGGGAACTGCTCTGCTGACTGTACGTGCTGCACGCCGCAAGTTGACCCACTCTGCTCCTCACCGGGGCTGGATGCTCTCCACCAATCCAGGGCATCAGGATTCTCCAGAAGTGCTGCAGAGACTGCTTCTCACCACCTCTGGGAGCCACTCACACCCAGGTAAGGTGGGAATATTACTTGTTCTCCTTCTTCTCTTTTCCCTTCACACTCTCCTTGTCACTTTCCCTAATGTGCCTTAACACTTTCAGGTGGCTTAACTGCAGAAATCTGTGGTTTCCCTTTTTTATGGAGGCCTGCTTTTCTACTAGCTGTACTGTCACTGCTATCAAAATGAACAGTATCATTCCTATTGTTACATCTTTTCCACAAAATCGTTTCCTTCTCACTCAGATCCTTAGGGGAGACTACATCTGTTTCCCCTCCTTTCTTTAAATCCACACTTCTGTTGGAATCTAATTTATATCCTTGTCTCACCCATTGTGCAATATCTTCTAATGAGGCAGCCACGGTACCTCCACCTAAATAAGTCTGCAGTCAAGAACTAAATCCACATACTAATGGGTTTTTAAACTCTGGTACATCAAAGTTGTAAGCATTCACAGTGCTTCCCAGAGGCTGTGCTAACTCTGCTGCAACAAAAAGCAACTTTTTCCTCTCAACATAAGCCTCTGACCATTCACTATTAACTTGATATTCTTTATGAACTAAAACTACAGCAGGCTCATAACTTTAAAATTTCATCTGTGATTACAGTGCTGTTCTGAACCATTAGGTTCTTAATAGTCAGAGGCAGCACAGCAAAATCTTTAACAGTTAAGAATTCTTGCGCGATATCTATTACATCCACTACAGTCTATCCTGAACTCTCTCCTGACAGAGCTAATTCTGTGAGCCAGCTAATAGCTGTCACCTTTTTGAGGGATCCAATTCTTTTTCCAATGGCTCTACATTGTTCTGCTATCAATGATACTACTGCAGTCTCAATAGAATTGCTTCTCCGATAACCAGGTCGGATAATTTCTTCTACATGCAGCGATGCCATTGGTGCTATTGTGTCACCAGTCATGGTTGGCTGCATCGACCTTGCTACAGCAGACTCACAATTTAGGCTGAAAACTAAAACTTCTCCCACAGAACGAATCTGTATCCCCTGAGCTCTCTTCACAACATTTAATATTTTTCTTTACAACTTGTGTTTCACAAATTTCTTTAGTAGATTTTTACTGCCTTCTTGGCTCCTCTATCTGGCATTCACACAAAACATGACAATTCATATCCACCTGCTTCACTGTATACTTTCTTGTCTCCTTTGAGTGCTGTTTCTGCATAACCCAAAATGCAGCCCCTAAACGTTTCTTTTTATCTATTTCTATATCTATTTCCTTCTTAATAGCTTTCAGCTCTTCATTCAAACCTGCAATTTCTCAGGCATCCCTCCACACACTACCTTGAAATGCTTTGATTTCTACCTGCAGCTTTTCTATCTCTGCTGATTTTGCTTTGTTCAATAACTGTTTGATCCTTCAGATCTTTAGCTAACATCACTTCACTTGTAAACTTGTTGGCTAAACTCCAAACACATGCAAAAATTCCTACAATAGCTGTTTTCTTGCAGGCTTTTTCATCTCTTTTTTTTGCTGAAACTCAAGTTTGCTATCTCTCACATAGTGTCTCATATGTTAATTCAATATCTAATAACTAATTTTCCATCCAAAACATCTTTTTGACTCGATATTTCAAGCATGCTTTTGCCTGATCTTTGGCTCCAGTCATGCTTCAGACTTTTCTACAGCGCTGATATCCAATACCACAACACTATCTGCATGACCTGCCATTATAGTTACACTAGAGTTTACAGCAAACAAATCAATGAACAGTCAGTGCTGATATCAGCAATAACAACAAGGTGCATTATCAACAGTGGGGCAATCAACAAACAGCTGTGTTAGTTCATTAGCTTGCTAGTTAAATTACTTAATTACAAAACTGTAACCACTTCTTTGTTATTCAAATTAGCTGGTTAATACAACAACAACCAAATACAAACAATGTGTGATGACCCCTCCTTGGGTCAAGACTCCTGAGAAGACTCCAGCCAAGAGCCCTTCAAAAAGTCGAGCAAAGTCATCTCAAAGAAGTCCTTCCAAATCAATATGATTGCTATTTACAATATGAATATATTAAAGTAGCTATATTACTCATCTATAACTGATTGAATACAAAATTCTGGGGGTATTTTTGGTGAAAGTGGGGTATTGGGCCTTGGTTCAGGAACCAATCTCCCATTATAACATTGTTTCTTATGAGAAAATTAGTTCCGAATTACAATGTTTTGATTTAAGATGCAGTTTTCAGGAATCAGCTGTGTTGTAAGTCCGAGGACTGCCTGTATAAATCTTTCAGTCACCCCACACCTGTCAGTCATGCTTTTAACCAATTACAGACCAATTCAAGCAACCATCATCTATCAATCATGGCTCAACCAATCATGAGCTTTTGCACCTCAGAGGTTTCTTAGTACATTTCCCACCGCTGGGTTATGTAACCTGACGGTGACTGAACATGCTTAATTTTATTGAACTAGGTCATAACATCATCAAGGATCAATAAGACATGAGTTCTAGACTGTTCAGCCCTCTAGTCATGTGTGCATGCATGAATTCTTATCCATTACATCAGATGAGGCAAGGTCAAAGAACCTGGAGTCTACATTAGATGCAACAGACAGGCAAAGGGACGCAGCAGCAGCATGCGACTTGGGAAAAGAAGAGGGGTCTGTGCAGGGGTGAGCTGTACAGACCTGATAAGTGTTTTGTGCAGGGTGCTGTGGACCCACTCAGACATCAAGTGGTGCTACTGTGCTTCAAAGTTGCCTCCTGTCATAGAGCTTAAAGTTCAGAAGGCTTTATGTTTTTACAGAAAGCAAAAATGTTTATGGATTTTTACAGGCAGCCATTTTAGGATTTTTTTTGTAGCATCCATAAATTTACAGACAGTTGGCAACCCAGCTTAGGAGACAAGAAATGCATCTGGGGTCCAGAGAAAAAATTGGCTTTGCTTTTTGGGAAATCCTGTTGCTGAATCCCTCTCAGAATACTTGACTCAGATTGTAGTTTGGTTTTTAATTTAAATCTAAATGTTTGAGCTTTGTAGGAAATGATCTTTAACAGTCAAATAAAGATACTTGATTTTTCTTAAATAATGGTGACTAAATAGTTGAGACAGTAGACTGGGGTATCAGCATACTGCTCATGGAGAAAAAAGACACTGGGTAAAGAGCTATTACTTTAGCTGCCAAAAAATTATTTTTCCTCACAGTCTACATGAGTTTACAGTCAGAATGACTAATTTCAAATGGGAGATGGGGAAAGGAGATGTCATGAGTTATTAAGTATAAATTGGCCTATATCCATTTGCAGACCTCATGGACCATTGCTCATTATTTTCAGTTATATGATTGTGACTCATTTTCTCACTTTACAGGCCCTTTTGAACACATGACCTTTAAGGAGTACATGCTCACCAACATCAGTGTCTCAGTAAATCTAAGGAACAATGCACAAATACACTACTGGTGGCATTTTCTTAGCCAAAGTAGCCATATAACTCATATGCATATGTGATCCATGCGGGCTTTAAATTTGATACCTGGATTTCCAGGTATCAAAATAAAACACCTCAGAAAAAAGCAAGGCAGGGCACAGTTCCGCAGACTGGGCTTAGACCTATGGTGTGTCTCTATGGTGCCCCCTACTGCCCTACCATGCTGCATTCGCATGTGGGGAGTAAGTAGGAGCAGTGGAAGGCTGTCGCATGACCCTGGCACTGTCTCTGGTAAGTAAGGACTGGGGGTGGAGAAGATTGTGGCTGTGGGGGTTGGGAGGGGGGGGCTGTGGATGTGTGGAAGGACTGTGGGTATTGGGGGGATTGTGTGTGGGGGGAGCTGGTTGGGGGGTGTGGGTCCCCCACAGGGACCACAGCCCCCCCCCCCCCACACACACAGCAGCACCAGCTGTCAGGCATTCAGAGCCTGCTGCTGCCAATGGCACAGTGTGGCCTTGGCTGCCTCAGACCTGGTGCTGCCTGTGCCACATCAGGAGGGCCCAGCTTGGCTTGGCTCAGTGCGGACTCATGTGTCTTCAGGCAGCACTGGGCTGCTAAGGCTTTCACCCAGGGCCTGGCACCGCTCCCAGGGACCACATGTGTTGCTGGGCTGGTCCATTTCCGTGGAGGCAGGACCCAGCCCAGTGCCACACGCCAACCCCCCCCACACCTCCCCACACCTTTTTCCCCCAAAACCCCCCACCCCCCACACAAACCTCACAACCTGCATGCCCAGCCGGTCACATGGGATGGAATAGGACCTGCTGGTGGGAGCTGTGGCTGAAGGGGCAACTCCCACACTGCAGCCCTTCCCCATGCCCACACTACTGTTGGGACATGTGGCCCCAACCTGGAGGTGGGGCATCTGGTCCCAGGAGCCACTTGGGGGGTGTGATGGGCTGGAGGAAGGGGTGGAGGTGGCAGGAGGGGTGTGTCAGAGAGACAGGGGGGTTGGGGTGGGGGAACACTCCAGGTAGGAGAGGCCTCCAGAGTCAGTCTCGAAGCCCCCCTACCCTGCTACAGCAGCCTGTGCAGGGGGAGGTGAGCCTGGGAGGAAAGGGCCCAGCTCAGTCCCTGATTCCCAGGTGATGGCTTCCCAGGATGGGGCAGAGAGCAGAACAACAAGCGCTGGCACTGCTCACAGCCACAAAGCAGTGGGTGGGACAGCTGCCGTTGGACTCATGTCCTGGTGTTGGTACAGAGCTGTGGCTGGGAGGGAGCTAGTGAGGCTGAAGATCAACAGTGAGGTGAATGAGGATGGGGGAGGGGGGACTGTGGGTTGATTGTGAGGGGTAAAGGCAGGGGCAGAATTATGGCACCAGTATATCAGTGCTGCTTAGCATTGCACATCCTGGTGAGTGAAGGGGGTAGGGGTAGCTCTAATTTTTCTATGACAATAAGCCAAAAGTAAATGCCAAAGCGTATAGATATTTAGAATCCATTTTATAATGATGATAGAGGCACTGGTAGGCTTCCAAACTGCTTTAAACTTGTAAATATATCAATAAAACATTGCCCAACTGATCTCTCTCTATATAGTGGCATTTCATTTCAGTAGTGAAAGAACACTATTTTGGATATTTTCATGCAAGAATTTGAGTTTCTTATAAAAGATTTTGCAATTTTTAAACAGGGAACACCAGGACCCTAGCCCTGTTACCAGAAGGCAGTTCAGCCCCTTTAAAACCAGAACTTTCTGGGCACAGTGTGCTGGTAAGGTGGGAGTTAAAAGTGGAGCCAGGCCAGCCAGTCAGGTGACCGGAAGGGGGCAGGCCAGGACTATAAAAGCCCGGGGCTGGGCAGCAGTAGGGCCAGCAGCCAAAGGGGAAGGAGGATGTATAAGAGCTCCACGGAGAGACTTGGTGGGCAGTCCAAAGGCTGGAGAAGGGGAACTACAGAGGACCCCAGAGAAGTGGCAGCAACCCGAGAAGAAGGACTGTAGCTAGCGGTGGGGAGCAGAAGCACGAACCCCTGAGTGTACGTAAGCTGGCGTGCTGCCTTCTTTAACCATATTTCTTTTGGTGGTGGTTATTGCCCATGGACAGGACTGTTCAGTTTTTTTTGTTATTGAATAACACCAGTGGTTTAGGTGAGGCTATTGGGGAAGGAGGAGGCTTCATTGAAGCCCCACTATACCGTGTGAACTCCGGTGCCTGCATAGGTGCAGCTTTCGGGGTGCACAGACTCAGTGACAGAGGGGACGCAGTATTTGGGGGGCACAGGCCTGGTGCCAGAGAGGGCAAACCTAAAAGGCCAGGGTGGCCTGGCGTGCAATTATTTTTTTTTTTGGACTGGGGCAGTCAAGGTCCGGGGCCATTGCCCAGCTGCAAACTTATGACCCCCTGGCTGTGGGGCTGGTGGATGGGCTTCTGGGGCAGGGAGGCTGTGTTCCAGAATGGAGCAAAAAGGAGGGCCATGAGCCACAAGACTAAAGAGCTAGAGCTTCAGAGTCAAACCCTATTTGGTGGGTTTAGACGGGAAGACCTAGCTAGAGAAAGACTGGGATCAAGGCCTGTGGTGGCGGAGGACCCCAACATACAAAAGCAATAGGCAGTCTCGTGCTTGCGGAGGACCCCAACATACAAAAGCAATAGGCAGTCTCGTGCTTACAAAAAAACCCATCAGTATAAAATTTTTCATCAAGACGTGGCAGGTGAATAGAGAGCAGGACACAAGAAACCTTAAAGGGGACTCCAAGGGATCCCCAAATAGGGTGCAGATAACAGAAAAGATGGCACTGGGGAGGGCGACCTGTTACAAGGGGACTGTTGATCCCCTTGTAACAGGGGATCAAGGCCTCCCGAGCAAGGCCATCTCATGGATGGCCTTCTATTACTCCACCAGCCTTTCTAGCATCAGGTATGTGGAGTTCCACCAAGTATCCACATCCTGCATGATTTTGTGCTGCGGGATGCTCAGCTCTTCCTGTTTCTCCCATAGTATCTTGTCCCTCTTGATGCTGCAGT
Source organism: Crocodylus siamensis (assembly GCF_052110815.1). Taxonomy (NCBI): domain Eukaryota; kingdom Metazoa; phylum Chordata; order Crocodylia; family Crocodylidae; genus Crocodylus; species Crocodylus siamensis. Next base: position 84,001,497 of record NC_143397.1, on the reverse strand, counting down.
GGAAGTAGCCTGCCACCTTCCTGCATTTTGAAATCAGGTGGGTGGTAGTGACGGCACCATCACCAGCAGCCTTGTTCCCCTCCAAGGCATCCCTGACTATAAGGTGCAGCTTGTGTGCCACACAGTGGATGGCAACAGAGTTGGCATCACGGACCACCTTGACCATATTGGCCCCACAGTTGGTGACCATGAACCTGCGGGTGAGTTTGCCCTGTCCATGAGCCACCCCTACACCATGTGGTCCATGGTCACTGTGATCTGTCTTGCTGTGTAGGACTCATCCATCACTTTGGCTTGCAGTAGAGCCCACCAATGGCCTGACTGCTCACACTAGTGCCCTGTGAGGGAGAGGTAGGCATGATCTCCACCTTGGCTGCTCCAGATCTTGGCGGTAAAGTGCAAGACTATTTGCAGCCCTCCCTTGTGTAGCTCCTCCCTCAAGTGCTCCCTGCATGCCTCATACAAGAAAGGCACCGCCATCCTGCTAAAGGTGGTGCATGCAGGCACATGGTAGGGTGGGGCCACAAGTGCCATGAGCCACCTGAACCCTGGATGCTGCTGAACTAAGGAGAAGGGCTGGCCATCGATAGCAAGCATCTTCCCAATGCTCTGGGTGATCTCACTCTCCCTAACAATGCACCCCGCTTTCTGTCTGCCTTTCCCCCACTGTTTCAGGGTGGCCTGCCTCTCCTTCATGCGGACAAGGGCTTTGGAGTGAGACTTCCCTTCAGGCATGCTACTACTGGTGCTAGGCTGAGGAGAAACAAGGGCAAGGGGGTGCTGCCTCCTGAGATGCAGCAGCATCACCATGGTGGTGAAGTGTTTCACCTCCTTGCCCTGGCTGATCTGCCATCAGCAGTGCTGGCAGACAGCATATTTGGGATCATCTGCCACCTCAAAATGATCCCACACTACACTACTCCCCAACTTCTGGGTTGAGGGTGGGGATCCTGCCTTATCCTCCTCCTCAGCAGGCAGAGGCACAACAGCAGGGGAAGCTGAGCTACCTGCCCCCACAACCTCCTCTGAGGTGCCTTCCTCAGAAGGAGACCTGGCTCTAGGGGAACTTTGAGAGATGTAGAACACAAACTCAGATTCCCCCTCATTCCCCTGAATTTCTTTAGCTAGGGAGCTCAGGTCCCTTAGGATGCATCTAACCACCGCCCCCCCCACTCTCCAAACCCCCCCCCCCCCCAAAATAAAAAACAAATAAGAGGTTTTTGGGGGAAGAATAAGTTGAAAGAAATGGATTGGATAGGGATAAGTAGAGGGATTCTAGTTAGTAAGCTGTATCCAATCCTTTCCAAGAACAGAAACCAGCAGGAGACTGACTAGGTAGGAAGCCAAGCCAGCCCAGTACCTTACAGACACTGTTGCTCAGGCAGAAACAGCTCACAAAAGGGACAGAAAGGCTGCAGACAGAGGCTTATATGCTGTTTCTACGTAACTCCTCCAGAGCACTGTGATTAGAAGGGGACTTAGGGAAAGATCACAGTCACTGGCCAGCTACAGATGTCAGTCTTTCCCCCCCCGCTTCCCCTCCCTCTTCTCAGTTTCTGTTCCTGTGAAAGACTATCTTCTGAATCTCTGAATATTTTCTGAATTGTTTCAGAGGCTCCGAATCAATTCAGAGGGTTTTTTCCTCTTCTGATTTGATTCTGATTTGGTGATTCAGCCTCAGAATCAGGCCAAATCTTCTCCAAATCAAATCAGTGACCAGAGCTATGCACAGCCCTACCAGCTAGTATTCCTTAGAAATAGATTGCAGCCTACAGTGTAGCTATTTTAGGAGAAAAAAAGAGCAAACCCTAAACTAATGTCAATCCAGTTACCAAAAAAGGAGTTACATAAACTAAAGATTTAGGAGACACTGTTTTTTAAAGTAAAAGTTAAATCCCCCACTTAAGTTTGACTGAAGCATAATAATACTCATGAAAGAGGCCTGTTCTAGTAAAATGAAGTAGGCTGAATGCTCTGATACTAAGCTTTTCTTAAAGCATCTGTTTTATTATTCATATACTTTTAATAGCATCTCTCCCATTGTTTTACAGACTGACTGCAACTTAAGTTAATGCCAAAGATGTTAAAAGCCTGCCTTTTAAATTTTTAACAAGAATAAATGTTTACATAGAGCAGGAGCTTTGTTGAACTGTCTAGATCTTATGTAAAAACAAACTGAGACTGTTTCATACATTGGTTTAAATATTTTATTGTAAAGTCACAGATGCTTTTGATATTTTTTCTTCACAACAACTATTCTCTAAGCTAAGTTTGCCATACTCTCTACATCCAGTTAAGTGGTCTTTCAGAGTTTCTTTTTAACATGCAAGCTAACATTTCATCTAGGTGAAAGGTTCTGGGGAAATGAGGTAGTAAATGATTGCTTTCAGTTGTGGGAGAAATTTCTGGTTATGAAGCAAAGCCCAGAGTGATATAGAAAGAGGAGAAGGAAGGATGACAAATGATAATAGATTTTTAGCTTAAATTATTTTTTTTCCTTTTTCCTAATTAGCAGGTTGAGCTTAGTTTCTAGCTGTTTTGCATCATCAAAGTGGTGCAAAGCACCTGGAACCAGGTCCTTTATGAACACAGATAGAGCATAAAGCACAGGCTATCTGTAGTAAACTATTCACTCAGCTGTCATTATCAGTTTGAAAGAAGGAAATCTGTAATGTTTTGAATCTGTTAACAGCATGTCTTGGAGCTCCTGTTTTAAGTGAATGAGTGAGTACTTGACTGTTAAGTTTTCCAAGAAGTTTTCCAAGAAGCAGACTGACTTGGGAAAACAGTAGCTTTAATTCCACTGGATGAAAAAGAGAATCTAAGCCAATCTTTTAATTTTAGATACCTTAAAATGTTATATGGATTGGGCATATGTTAACCCATAACTCCAAGCTTACTGTTGTTTCAGAATATTCAACTCATAGTTCTAGTACTTTATGCAATTATTAAATATTGATTATAAACAAATATAGATGTCCTTCTTTTGACCAGCTGCAGAAATGTAGAACTTTATCATATGAAATTAGGCTGGGAATTTGATTTGTTTTCCTACTCTAGGCCACTGGTTCTTTTCTGGCCCTCTGTACCTGGGGAAGACCTGGTAGAAGGTAAAGCAGTTTAAAATGTGAAACTTAAAGAAATCATACATAGCCCTAAATCTAGTATAAATGGGTGCCTATATACAAGCATGGAGGTTACTGATGTGCTGTAATTACAGCATGTTGGAGCAGACCTGATGATCTGAGTCTCCTGGAGCATGGTAATTACCACAGTTCAGCAGTCTCTCGTGTCTTGTGTATCAGTGTCTCTGCACCTCAAAATGGTGGCGTGGGCGCTTGAACTAAAGCTTGTCAAATGAGCTTTAGTTCAAGCACCCCCAGTGCCATTCTGAAGTGCAGGAACACTGATACATGAGATGTTGTGGCACTTTAATTACAGTGGCTCTCAGAGCCGCTTTAATTAAAGTGCTGCCCCCTGCCCCTGCCTCACCCCTGGAACATGTGTAAAAGTGTCCAATGTTTCTGGAACATTAGAAGGAAAAAATGTGTTACTGCATTTTGAGAGGAGATTAGCACTAGATAACTATTTATGCATTTGATAATGCTATTAAAAATATGCCTAAAGATATTGGAGTATGGAACTGATAAATACCTATATGGAATGTATACAAATGATAGTTGTGTCAGACTAATGAGTGTCTCATGTTACACCAAAGGCACAGACAGAAGTTACATTTGTCACAGAATTGGTCCCCTGAAAGTACTCTATGGTTGTGTCATGACACATGTTCATGGCTGCAGAGCACTTTTAAAGTGGCTGATCACATGACAAATTAACCCTCATCAAATGAGGTATCAGATGAATGCACGCCACTTCAGAGTGCCTTATGGAACTTGTGTTCCCTAGGGTTAATTTGTAGTGCAGCCCAGCCCCACCCCCAGGGGTCTCAGCAGGAAGGGAGGAGGAGAGAGGGGTGGGGGAGCAAGCTGCCAGTTGGGGTTTGCCTGGCATAAGCTGGAGGGGGCAGGTGGTTTGGTGCCCCTCCACCTTGTTGTCCCACCTGCCAGTTCCCCTATCTCCAGCTCAGCTGGGGAAAACCCCAGGTAGCAGCTCACTCCTCCTCCCTGCTCCCTTCCTGGTGATAGCCCTGGAGCTGGGAGGGAGGGGCAGAGCTGGGGGAGTGGGGTGGCTCCTCAGGTGCAGGTGGGCTCCTGCAGGCAGGCTCAATTCTCCCCCACTACCCCCAGCCCAACAGGTGATCGTGTGTTGGGTTGGAGGGGGGCGCTCTAACTCATGGTGCTTTCTGTAAAGCACCATGAGTTAGAGCATGGGCCTGTACATCTGTCAGTGCCTCAGGTGGCAATAGAAAGAGGTTGTTAGCTTTGTCAGTCTGAAGTCAGACAAAAGGTAGAGTTGGGTGGCACTTCAAAGACTAACCCATTCAGAAAGGCATAGTGGCAGTGTGATTTGCAGAGGAACATAGAAAGCATTCATACCTTTGATCTCAGAGTTGGAAACAATGGCTACATCTTAGTATAATCTTAGTTCACCACAACATGCTGTACTTCAGTAACTTGCACGATCTCTTGTACAATGATTCCCCCCCCCAAAACTGAATACTTTTTTATAGTAACACAAGGAATCCTGATAGCTCTATTGTACTTCTCTTTTCTGATGAAAATTTGAACCCGTGCCAAATGATCTGTGATATCATTTGTAAAAGTGGATGCTGTCCAAAATGTGCTACACTAACACCTCATCTCAAAGATACCAGTAGTACAGTGACTTCCTATTAATTAATCATGATATCAGCTTTGTGTAGGAGTCAAGCTTCTAGTCTGGGAGCTGAACCTTTGAATTTCCAGTCCAGAGAGAAGAATGACACCATGCACCAACAAGTAATATTTGGTATAATTATAACATGATTTCATGACTTTGTCCTCTCAGGACAGAAATGTAATCAGCACTTATGAGAATTGTGCTGTCTTATTCTTTTACTGTTCCAAGGTCTAGTCTCTATAGGGTTGCAGAAATGTTAGATACACTCAGGATGTGAATATGATTTGTAATTACACATTTTGTAGGATAAGAACCTAATTAGCATAAAATAATTTTAAAATAGTGGGGTGAGGGCATTTCCTAGGACTCTTTTGATAGGTTTTGAATCTATTCAGAGACTGGGTGCATTGTATAAGACACTTTAAAAAATGGGGAATTCTTTCTTGGGTATTCCAAAAACCCTGATCCAAAGCCTACTAAAGATAATGAAAGAAGTCTGTTGGCTTTAATTGATTTTTAATCAAGCTTTGGGGCTAAGGACAGAATTACACATAAACTGGTTTAAGTGATCAGAAACTGGTTTAAAACTGTAACAGAACAGAAGTTGACTGTACATAAGCCAGTTTCAAAATGGCTGAAATTGGTTTAAGATAAACCTGGTTGAATGTAGTATCAGATTTGACTGATTTGGGTTAAACAAGTATATGAAACTTCTGTCCCAGACCCCTTCCTGGTTCAAGTTAAATCATAGTCCCCCAGCATCCCAGCATGCTTTCCAGCCCTGGCCTGGGCTGTAGTGCCTACTCCAGCAGAGAAGGCAGAAGTGGGGAGGAAGGCATTGCCCTTCCCCCTGCCCCCAGGCAAACCTGGCTGGGGCCTGGGGCAGAGAGGGGAGGTTAATCCCTCCCTTCCCCCAAGTACAGACCTGTCCTGCTCTGCAAACTGACTGTTGGCTGTGACTGTGGACTACAAATCACAGAGTTGCCTGGAAGCAGGAAGAATAGTTTTGCTTCTGTGATTCTGGATTGCAGTCTTGCTTATGTGATTCTAGACTGAATTGGGGGGCAGCAGGAAGAGGAAGCAAATACACAGCTTATGCTGGCTACATGCCAAACAGCCATGCTCTAGCATCCCCCCAGCTTCCAGCCTGAGCCACTTCAGGCATGTGACTGTATTTCCTGTACCAAAAGTGAATGTCTATTTACTTGTTAGTCAGTTTAATGTCGACCGTTTAGACTAACCTGCAAAGCCTGAATCGATTCAGCCTTGGGCTTTCTGAAAATTTGTACTTACCCTGGAAGTCCAGGGAGTAAAAACTATAAAAGTGATAAATCCAGGCTATATTTAAATCTTGCCACTAACTTTAATGTGGTTAGGCTTTCACCTAATCAAATTGAAAGTGGGATGCAAATATTAAATTAGGGAAATAGAGCCTACAGATTCCTTCCAATGGTGTTAACCATACCCATCTTTTCACTGGCAAAATAATTCATAGGTGACTCTGTGAATCTCAACTGAGGCAATTTCTTTCCTCTACACAGGTTATTCCCAAATATAAGAGAATGAGTCCTAAGAAATTATATTGATTTTGCAAAGATATATGAGAACAAACAAAAAGATGAAATAGCTCATAAGTTTTGGTCCACCATGCTTGGTAACTTCCCTTCACTTGCTGTGACTACATGAATTCAAGGTAGTGTGAGAGTGACATTGTAGCCATGATGGTCCAGTAGTTATGTGAGAAGCAAGGATTTCTAAGGGTGATATTTTTATAGACTAACTGTGTATTTGGAATAGAGTTAGATGGGCTCCTTTTTTCTTTAGGTTGTAGATTTCCATTGTAAGGAGCAGATGTTGATATCTTCCTTGTGATGGTAGTTAGACTGATGTTGTAGCCATGATGGTCATGAAATTGCATGAGAGGCAAGGATGTCTTATGGTGATATATTTTATTGGGCCAGCTTGCCTTACATGAATTGAAGACCCTTTGTATACTCAGGAAATATTTGTGCAATGAGTATTCATACTGATGATCACTTAATCACATGAGTTGTCCTTAACGACTTCTCTTGGGACTACTTTTTTGCGTGAGTACTGTACACCAGTATGATCAAGGGTTGCATTATCTTGCACAACTCCAGGCTAAATGGGTCTGTTGTTTTAATACTTTGAATCACTGGCTAGCATTGTGGAGTTTATCTCGACAATACTCATTTTAGTTTACTAAAAATATTATAAAGGAATATTAATATTGTTGTGCCAATACCATTATTTCTTTTGACACCCAACTTGTCCTTCTTTGTGATATCTGGTGTCCTGGGTGTTGCAAATCAGTGGAGAGGAAATCAGCAGAGGCTGTAACATGCCTTGGCCCCAGATGTAGCCAGGGGCACCTTTAAGTTGTATTCCTGAGGTGGTCTCACACATTCAGGGGTACCCTAGCTCCAAAGCCCTCCTTGACATCTGCTGCTTAACCACTGAGAACAAACTAAGATGTTCTAAAGGTCATCTCTCGGACCTATGGTACCTCAGCTTACCTGCTTCACCCATGTCTTTCCAGCTCTTAGCAGAAGGGATTTTGCCAGCTAGAAGAATCCCACCTTTGTCTGGTCATGCACTCAAAAAAGATGGATCCCCCGGTTCCAGAGAAGAGGCCTTCCTATATGGTAAAATACTCTGAAATCACACTCAGCCTGATAATAAGCAAGTGAAAAGATAACAAAAAATGTATTATAAAACTAAGGTAAATGTAAGACATCAATAACCATATGTGTTGAGATACAGACGGAGCCAATGATTTTCCAAGGTTCGTTCTGGCCTTATAATCTATGAGTCTATGAAAAACACAGTTTTGGCCTACAGTTCCTTTGCTCTAGGAAAAAGGCAAGACATTTTTATTTATCTTTTCAGGCAAAGCCCCAGTATCCATCTGAGTTAACCAAATGCCAAACATCTAGGCTTTTAAATGGATAAAAGTCTATGTTCATGTAACCATGTAGAAATTGGGTTTGAAAAGGAACTACTAAGACACTAGTTCATTCTCTGTACCAAGGGAAGTTGAGTTCCTACAGCACTTTTTCTACTGGTTTACTGAGTCTTATTTCAAATGTACCAAGAATTGGAACTTCCAACATTTCTCTGGGGAGGCTATTCCAAATTGTGAGATATAACCTCAGATAAATGGTCTCCATTTCAGTTTTGTCTTTTCTTCACCTGTGTTCACCTGGTAAAATAATCTGAGTCAATCCTAGGTTCAGTTCCTTTTCTGTATCTTTGCAGTCACCCTTGGTCTTTTAAAATCCCCCTTTCGTCTTATCATGTATGGCACAGTTAGCAGGAATTTACCAGTATTTTTTCAGGATATGCTTTTACCTTTTTTCAATGCTTTTACCTTTTGGCTTCCTTAACACTCTAAGGTCAACGTCTTGTTCAGTTTAACTAAGGTGTAGTTTTTGTTCTATAACTTTTACCATTTATAGGGGGGTGTGTGTGTGTGTATAGCTACTGAACAAAGATGGATTCAACAAAACTATTGTATTTTAAGATGAAGAAGAAACTATAGTTGCTTTTGATAAGCTACTGAATTGTTTTTATATATTTTCACACTTTTTAATAAATATTCTTATATGTTTTTAAGAATACTGTGAAATCATTCCAGGCATGTAGAAAGTGGAAGTAATCTAAAAAGCAAGATGAACCAAGAAGCATTTCTGTGGATCCTATTTTGCTTGAAGACGTGCAGGTTGGTTTCTGAACTTTAAAATACTTTTATTCTTGTAGTACTAATTTGAATTCTAGGTTATCAGGGATGACACTTCAGAATTATTAGGTTCATCTTAGATCATTTTTTATAACATGCAGGCCTTCTTTTTTCAACTAGAACTCTTACACTAATATTCTAAACTCCATAAATATATTATGTAGTCTCAGACTGTGTGGCTTCATGGCCTTGGGAAGAAAAATCTAATGGATGTTTCTTATCGTAAACAAATGTGATTTATATACTTATTTATGGATACTGATTATCAATTAATAATTGAACCACAGTCTCATTTCATTGTCCCATTACTTATATATGATCTGATCTAGATGATAATATGGTATATTCAGATTCCATCTGTATCTTAATATTTACAATTATATGTTGTATTTCATTTATGTTTGCAAGTATTAAAAAAATCCCAAGTACAACAGAAGGAGAATTGACAATTTATTCTAATATTAAGTTAAAGCAGGACCAGTGACTGGCCCCATTTTTCACAAGAGGTCATGCCTTCAGTACATGGAATCATACTTTCTAACTATTCCTTTTTTAGTAACCATGCTGCCCTGATGTCTATGGTTCCTATTTCTATATATCTCTGTGTTTTTTCTGTTTTCTTCATGGTATTGACCCTCCTTTATCACACGATTTACTCTAAGCTGTGTTGAATCTCCAACTCAGTATTTGCTGCCTGTGGCTTCAACAGAAATGAGTATCTTCAAGTCAAAGCTTTAAAGACAATGATCTAATGAGATCATTTACTATTAATCTGTTCCAAACATGTTGCACAAACTGAGCTGGAGGCTCATGTAGTCCAAGTTAGCAACTTTTTCAGTGAGATCAAAAGTAGAATAAAGGGTTGTACGAAAGTTGCATGCAACTCATGGATGCCAAATTTACTAAGCTATAGCAGCTACCATTCCCATCGCTTCAGTGCTTACACTCTCACCTTGTGGTCTAGAGCTTGCCCATTATGCCAATTACTAAATTGACAATCTGTTAGACTATTTTACACTGGTACTGAATGAGGAGGAAAAGGAGAATGCCACACATTAGTGGGTTGCCTTTAAATGCACACTTAAATACCATTAAATTTACAATCAATGAATGCATCAACATGCATGTTTAACCAAATTTTTAACCTTTTAACTCTCAGGCCACAGGCCTTTCAAAATATTGCTTCTGGTGAAAATGCTGAATCAAAAGATAAAGCATTAGTCGCTTGATAAAGAATGTCCTGGCTGGAATGACAAAGGAGTGGTCAGGCCTGTGTTCTGCTATTCCCTTCCTGCAACAAAGGAGTTACTCAGCTCTACAGAGGCTATTATGAGTGGCATCTGAGGAGGAAAGATATTAGTCCAAGAGCTAAAGTATCAGGGGGATCAAATGGAGAGCTACAATCAGAGGCACAGATGAGGAATCTAAGGCTGGATTTATGTACCTCCCCACACATCTACCCCAGAGCAAAGGCAGAATGTAGACATATTGTACCAAAATCTGGATTTGAGACCTCTTTTCATCAAAAGGACATGGAGAGGGGCCTACACTGTGCTTGACTAATTTTTCAGACCTCCCAGAATTGTTAATGGAGCAGCAACAACCACCCCAGTAGTCCCAGTCCCAGTCCCAGTCCCAGGTTTGTGACCATTATTTCTAGTCACTCCTGGTAGTGCTTGGGGAAACAGGGATTCCCTCATTGCCTGCTGGTCCCCTCTGACTAGTTTGTAACAGGCCACTAGATCCCCCCTCAGCCTTCTCTTATGGAGGCTGAACAGGTTCAGGTCCCATAGCTTGTCCTCATAGGGCCTGCCCTGCTTCACCCTGATCATGCGAGTGGCCCTCCTCTGGACCCTCTCCATGTTGTCCACATCCCTCTTGAAGTGCAGTGTCCAGAACTGGATGCAGTACTCCAGCTGCGGCCTGACCAGTGTAGCATAGATGTTTCTTAATAGCTTGGCTAACTGAACTTAGGTATCCTGACACCCTCATAACATATTCATATGGGTTGTTAAATCCCTCTGATACATTTCTCCCAAGATAATATCAACAGATAGGCAGATCTCCCATCTGAACAACACCATATATACTGTATACTCTTTAGTTGACTGCACACTGCTCCAGTGACCATCCTGATATAAGGAAGTACCTCATCCACATTGTCTGACTGTCTTCAATCAGGGAGGAAAGGATGTTAACCAGAGTATGATTGAATTGTTCCACCAGTCCATGAGATTGGGGGTGGTATGGTATTGTGCAGGTTTTGTTAGTTTTCAACAGGTTACAGATATGGTGAAACAGCTGAGATTCAAAATTTCTTCCCTGGTACGTGTGGAGGGATCAAGTTACAACATGGTAGCACACAACATTTTCAACAACATTTTTTGCCATGGTTTGAGACTCCTGGTCAGGGAGTGGGTATGTTTCTGTCCACTTGGAAAAATAGTCAGCTATTACTAGGATGTACTTGTTTCCACATGGTGTTATGGGTAAGGGACCCAAGATATCCATGGCTATCCTTTCTAGGGGTCATCCAGCCTGTGTGGAGACTATGGGAGCCCTGGGATTGTTCCTCATTTCTTTTCATGCACTGCAGACCTTGCATAACCCGTCTGACAAAGTTTCTCCAGCACAACCAGAAATACTGGAACTAGACCTTATGTGAAACTTTCTCCATTTCCAAATGTTCCCCAGTATTGGAATCATACAAAGCTTGCAAGATCATTGGTATTTCCTTCTTGATTACCACTATTTGGATACATTTGGGTCGTTGGTCCAATTGTGGAAGTTTTCTCAACAGAATTCCTTGCTTGATGCTTAGCTCAGGCCACACTATCTGTTACTGCTTCAGGCATGGATGACCCTCTTCAGGGAATTTTTCACTATTGAGTTCCTTCCACCCTATCAGTTTCTCAAGATCAGCATGTTCCCATTGTTTTGCACACCAATCTGCCAACCCTATGGTCTGCCTTGCACCCCGGGTTGGTTCACCCCAGGCTGACTCTTCTGTTGTTAATGGCTGCACCCTCACTGCCTCAACTTTGGGTTCAGGTTCCACTGTGGGAGGCCTTTGGGACAAGGCATTGGCATTCTGTCCTCAAGGGTGGTGCACTATCTGGCAGTCGAACTTGACTAGGTGTTCCAGCTACCTAGCCAGTTGTCCTTCAGGTTGTTGAAAATTATGTAGCCTTCGGAGAGAGCCTTGGTCTGCTGTTAATGTGAAGCATCTCCCCAGAAGGAAATGTCAGAAATGTTTGGTAAAGGTCACCACAGCAAGCAGTTCCTTTCTTGTAGTTGCATATTGGCCCTCAACTTTGTTTTGGTTTTGGCTTTTCCTGGCCTCCTATGACTTGTGATAGAAGAGCTCCAATGCCAACATTGCTTACATCAGTGTCTAACAAGAAGGGTAACTGCAAGTTGGGATAGGCTAAGATAGGGAATGACATAACTACCGCTTCATGTCTAGAAAGGCATCCTGATGTCCCTTAGTACAGGTAAACCTTGTCTTATCAGAGAGCCTCTGTAAAGGGTTCATGATGGTAGTGAAACCTGCCACAAATCTCCTACAATAGGAGGCTAGACCCAGAAAGCTGCACAGCTCTTTTCCATTTTGAGGCACTGGCCAGGTGTTGGGTAGGCACTGAGTACGGGCACATGCCCTTACGTCTGGTTGACATTCACTGGTCTTCTCCAGGGACACTGCAACCCTCGGTCAGTCTGGGCGGGGCATTTACACTCTCTCTCTTCATGCCTGCCACAACTTTGGTGTTCTTATTTTCTGGAGTTGTTAATGAAAGGGAAGGGTGGTGACTAGCCCACCTCCACCACGACTGACTGTTGGTGCCCTCCCTGAGCTCTGTGTCAATAAAATAAAGAAAAATGGAGGGAACGATGAAATGACCAGACAAAAAGGTTCTTTTTTTCTTTTGCTATCTTTTTTTTTTTATTATGATGCAGGTCAAATTTCTTCTCCAGCAGTTGAATCCTGGATGACCCTTTGGCTTAAGCTGTGGCCTCACTGACGTTGACTCTTCCGCATCGGCAGGCAAACGGGGAATCCCCTTTGCTTCCCTTACTGATTGCAGTCACTTAACTGGCAACCTGTGGATGATAATAAGCCAATGTAAACAGCTGAAAAAGAAGATAAGATGTGGGGGAGTGCTGCCTTCTTCTCTCTCTCTACCGGGTGATAGCTTCCTTCCTTCCCCAACACCTGACCTGCAGTGTCCCAGGGAATGGAGTTTTGCTTTCTCTTAACAGTCTCTCCCTCTCTCCCTTTTTTTTCTTTTTTTATTGCAGCCACACCCGGCTTAATTGGCAGTCTGTGGTGATCGATCAGTGTTATCAAAAACAAACAAGCCAGGGGTCTGGAGCATCCACTCCTCTTATCTTACTCTCTTTAATCTTCTTTTTCTTTTCTTCTTGTTCTCCTTCCTTTCCTCTCTCACTCTCTTAGTGCGGGCTCCCCTGACCCTCCGGGACCCAATCGGGCTCTCATCCTGCTCTTGGGGACATCAGTCTTGGGTTGAGCCCTCCCAGCCTCCATCCTGCCCACAGTCTTCCATTGTCTACCCTCCCAGTTCTGCTCACAGTCCCCAGATATTGCTCCGGCTGTGGATTTGCACCAATCTGCCTCACCTGCCAAGGTGTTAAAGCTGAGCTGGGGTGAACTGGGAGCTCCTGCCGTAGCGTGGAGGTTCCATTCTGATTGGGCACATGCCCATGGCTGAGGGAACACCCTAGGTGAGTATCCTTCGGTCCTTCACACCAGGTTTTAACAGGCTATACTTTCTCTGGATCTGGGCTAATCCTATCCGGGGAGATTACAGAACAGCTCACATTTGGCAGGTTTAATTTTTAGACTGGCTTCCTTCAGCTTCTTAAGCACTGCTTCTAGTTTCTGCAAGTGCTCTTCCTGAAAGGTTCAGCCTATCACAATGATATCATTTGGATGTAGCAGACAGGAGGTCCCTTGTAGATCCATTAACATGATATCCATTGATCTTTGAAATGTACTGAGAGCACTGCATAATCCAAAAGGCATAACATTAAACTCAAAAAATCCCTTCCTAGTGCAAAAAGAGGTCTTGGCTCTGTCCTATGGGTCCACCTCCTCTTGTCAGTACCTGCTAGCCAGATCCAGGGTGGAGAACTATTGGGCTTTGGCCAAGAGGTCTATTGTGTCATCAGTCCGAGGTAACAGTTAGGCATCCTTAACAGTGACATTATTCAGCCTGGAATAATCTACGCAGACCCTCACACCTCCCCCTTCTTCTGCACCAACAGCAGAGGGGCAGTCTATAGGCTGACAGAGGGTTTAATGATGTCTCTTTCTTTCATCTCCTGCAGCTGCTGGTCAAATTCCCACTGGAAATGAATGTGTACCCTTCTAGGTCCCTGTTTAACATGTCTGTTGATCTGGTGCTTTGTCAGGCCTGTATGCTGTAGATTGTGGTCTCCAAGGTTGAGTATGTCTGGATACTCCAATAGGACTTCCTGCACTGTCCTCACTTGCTCAGCTTGAACTCATGTTCCAATTTTTCTGCAGTCCATGGGAGGTCGTCACCCAATCCTTCAAGAGGATAGTTCTTGTTTGTGCTCAGTGCACTTATAGTAACTAACTTCCCTGAACCAAGTTTTTCCTGAAGGACAGCCACCCCACTCTCAGACATCCTAATTATGGTGCCTTGACATGCGTCCTGAGGTTTTGTCTATGTGTTGGAAACATGCACTAGGAATTCACCCCTGTGGCTTTTACCCATGGCAGTTCCCACTAAAAACCTTAATCCCTCATTGAGCTTAAACACTTCTCTTCTTCATGACACCACCTCTTCAGTTTGCCAATAATTATCATCTTACTCTGAGAAGGTGTTGTTAGCTTCCTTTCTACTATCACTTCACATACTCCTGCTTGGCCATCTGTAGTGTATACAGGGGGAAAGGAGCAGGAACAGTCCATAAAATCTGCAAAGTTCATAGTAACTTGGCATTTCTTTAAAAAGTTGATGCCTAACAAGGCATCTTGCTTGGCATGCTTTGCTTTGAGAAATGTACATGGTAGATGCAAGCCTTGGAAGTTGACAGCTGTACTCCACTCTCCCAGAATTGGGAGTGTTTTCCCATTGGCTGCTTAGACTACAAGTCCACAGGGTTGAAGGTTCCTTTCTGCCTCTGCTATAGCTTGCTCCCATATCCAGATATATACAAGGGATACCTGGGCATCAGAATCTAGAAGGAATTGGCAAGGAACCTCTCCTAGATTCCCCTCTAGGTAGTACCCCAACCCTGTGGCATCAACAATTAGCACCTTGCGCTGTGGGCTCTTGGGTTGCCAGTAGTGGGCAGGCCCCTTTCCACTGCTTGCCTTAGTTTTGTTACTAGGAATAGTGCCTTCTCTCCAGGCATTCCCTCTGGAAGTGATCACAGCTACCATAATGCCAGCATCCATCACCAGCTTCTTGATGAGACCCCAGCCACCAGGGTCCAGAAGGGCTTCCTCTGGCCTGCCTGTTTTGGGACTGGATCTCCACACTCTTCTTGAGTTGATCTAGTTCACCTCCTTTAATTCCTCCATCATCATTTGTAAAACAGATAGTTCTGGGGTTGGGATGCGTACCAGGGACTTCTCCTCCTCGACATGGACATGTACCCTTGCCTCAATATCCTGGGTACCTAGAGTACCCAGCTTGTTTACCAACTCTAACTCGGTGGCTAGCTTTATAGTGTCATCCAGACTCTGAGGTTTTCTCAGCCATAGTTGAGTCTGCACCTCCCCACAGAAAGCATTGCTGACAAAGTGGTCCTGTACTTCTGGATCAACTTGTGGAAAGGTCTTTAAGGATAAATGTCTTATGGCTAAGCCATACTCTTGTGCTGGCTCTGCTGCCATCAGCTTATGATTAAGGAAAGCCACATGGTCCCAAACAGGACCTGCTCTCAGTTGCAACACATTCCTGAGGGTCCTTATCAGATGCTGGTAATCCTGCTTAGCTTCACTGCTAAGCCCACCGTCTGTTATTTAAAACTGTTCATGCCAGTCATCCCATACCTGTTGTTCCCTACTGAAGGGTGCTGAATTAAATATCAGCCCCAGGACACAATGTGTGTGTGGCCATTCCTCTGTGGTATTCATGCTGTCCCAGTCATACACCCACACCCCAGCCACATGAACCACCCTGGCCTGGGGCAAGCAGATGCTCAGTTTCAATTTCAGCTCCATGCCCAAGGCCAAAGTTGGATCTGGGCCACCACCTGCCCTGGGCTAGTACTCAAATCTAAAATGAGGCTTTTCTTCTTCATGTTGTTTGGGGAGGGAACCTGTCCTGTATCTGAGTAAATACAGTACTTCAGCTACTTTACCTGCAGTCAATTAGAGGAGAGGTATCCAGTTGTTACACTTTGTACAAATAGATTTGCAAAACTGTGAATTGTTTCTATTAATGAAGCATCAAAGAAAAAGAATTCAGCACAATTCAGGCAACTTTCCCTAATATTAAACTTTTAGGACTAGAGTTATAATTTAATTAAAATATTATTATGGCAAAAAGATAGGCCTTGTGTATTTCATGAAAACCACTTCTCTGTAGGTTTCTGTGTTGTTACTGCTCTTATTCAACCTACCTATTTGGATGTTGGGGAAACCAGAGATGTTTTAAGCTTCATTCCCTTTACAGTGTTAATATTCATTTTTGTATCTTTCATCATTCATAGATTATGTGGTTTCCTAACTTCCCCAGTACCCAAGACAAGGGCATAAACAAGAGTCAGTTGACTGAAGCTTATCCTGGATAATATAGACATGATGGGAGCATTTGGATGATATGGCAGAGCTGACTATAGAGACTTCCCTTTGTAACCCGGACGGTATTCCAAGAGGTACCCCCTCTTCAATTGAAGGAATCAAAGCAGGTGCACAAGTGCTGTGGGAGGTGTAGAGACCCTCCTCCCCTATAGAGCAGAGCCAGATCACCAATGGGGACTTAACCTTTTAATACTGAGAACATAACAGGCAAAAAAAAGAGGGTATAGTGGACACTACAATGTCCCAAGGGGGTGGGATTCAACAAAGGTCACTTACAATCACTGACAAAACAGGGTTAACAAAATATAAAACTCAAACAGCAGAACAAACAATATGGGTTGGTGAAATATAAAAAGGCACAAAATGCAAAATGTCAAAGAAACATAGGGCCTTGGCACCTGGAGGGGGAGAAAGGGAGGGCAAACACAATGGCCCCTTTCCACTGCAAGAAGATTTGTTTCTTGTTACCTCACTCACCCCAAGTCAGTTCAGCTGGGACTTAAACCCAGATTTCCCACATAGTAGGCAGGAACATTGCCACACAGCCACCACTGGTGGCACTAGTCTAACCTGCTAGGGGTCTTGACTTTCCCAGAGCCCAGCCTCATGTCAAGCTGCCTGGCCTCTGATTGGAGGAGCTGAAAGCACAGCTGGGAACCCCTCAGGTCACTGCTCAGATCCTTCCTGGAGCTGGGGAGCCTCTCCTGCTGACTACAGCCTCTCTTTGGTGATCCTGGAGCACAGTGGGGGGCCTCTCCTGCTGGCCACATGCTGTGCTGCTGAGGGTCCCACTGCTGCCTGCAGGTCCTGCTCTTTCAGGCTGTTCTGGGGCACTGCTCCTGCCCTAAAGGCTCAGCTCTTACCAGCTCTGTGAAGCCCCTTCCTTGTTGTCCCTCACTGGTCTCTCTTCCTTGTTCCACTGGTCTTCCTTGTTGTCCCTGAGTCAGCCCATGCTGCCCCTTTTATCCCCCTCCAGGTGACCCAAGGGGCCAATCGGGACACGGGGGGGGGTGAGTCTCTGGGGCCTGATTCGTGTGGAAAGGGAATCCCAAGTCCTCCAATCATCTTTTGCCCTTTCAAAACCCCTGGGCTAGGTCACTGTCAGCTAGCCCGTCACACCTTAATAAAACATGCCAATGAAGCTTACAGTCTGGAGGGCCTTTTGGAGCCCAGCAGTTCTTGGACACTACTCTGAGCAGGGCTGGATTATGACCTGCTGGGGCTCTAATCTATGTCAAGCTTAAGAGGCCCCATAGCATTACCAAACAAGTGTATTATTCTAACAGAAAGGACATTATTTAGTATTAAGAAGCCCCCCATAATGTGAGGTCCTAAACTGTAGCTTACTTAGCTTGTGCCTAAATCCACCCCTGACTTTGAATCTCTAGTCATTATAGTATATAGCCTTCTTAGCAATGCTGTTGCATTGATTATGGTGCATGGCGCTCTGTAGGCAGAGGTAGCTGTTAATTCTGAACATGTTTATATGTTTTAAACAAGACCTATAAAGCAGCCCTGAATGTCCTGACCATGAAGTTCATGTAAGGTTTTCATAGCAGTAGTTGTAGCTTATTTTATGGGGCCTTAAAGCATGTAACTATTGGGGATTATGCACTGAACAATTTATTTTATACCTTGGTCCTTTGCTCAGATTGTTAGCATAGACCACGTATTGCAGCATTACATTTTCAGCTTGATTCAGCTACCTCCTTTCCGTAATATGTTACCGGATTTGGTTTTCATAGGGACCAATTTTGGACATATTAACATCCCATAATTTGAGGCAGTATTGGAAAAAAATACCAAACTATTCATGTGCTTGTCTTATCATACCCTGACTTTGTATGAAAAGAAAAATTGCCAAAATCCTACATACCATGTGGAACCATAAAAAAGCTCTCAACAGAAAAATATTTTTATAGCCCTCAAACAAAAAAAAGGACTTCAAATTATGCAGATTGGTTTTGTTGCTTGCAGTTAACACTCGAGAGACTTAAACTAAAATCTTCATTCCAAAAGTTTGCATTTGTATGCAGTGGCTTGGTGTAAAGCTTGCAGAGGTCAATATTAGCCTATTCACTGAGTTTAAGGCACTTTCCATCAGACCATATTTGTCTACTACAGAGATCTGTAGCTGTGTTTTTCTTTGGCCCTTTGATATCCCCTGATTCATGGGAGTTGTGGAGATCCTCTTTAAGACTAGTAGTAATTCATTTGCTCCTCCAGCTCTATGGCAGGATCTCTAATAATCACTGTCCTCTTAGGAGACTCCCCTCATCCCCCCTCCAGTGGTCAAAGTTGGGGAGGCATGCAGGGGAGACCCTCTATGAAGCTTGGGGGGTGGGGAGAATGGGGGAGACCATGCCACCTGCTCCTCCCCCATTTGACACTCCCCTGCTGCTTATCTTTTGCTTTGGTTCTGGCCTCTCCAGCCCTGACTCAGCCATGCCCATGCTGCTGCTGCTGCTGTTGCTGTTGTTGCCTGGATGGGCAGGGTGGCACCAGGTTGGGACCACCACTGCTAACTGCCCTGGAGCCAGGGCAGAGCGAGCAGCAGAAGGCAAGCATCAGGGTGGGTATGGTGGGGGGGGGGGAAGCAGGGGGTGCTGGGGATGGGTGACAGTAGTTAGGCACAGGCACAGGGAGGTGTGGGGGGAGGGTCAGGCAACATGTGATATAGGACAGACATCAGGGGAAGGCGAGGGGGCAGGCAGCAGCAGGGCCACATGGTGGGGGGCAAGTAGCAGGGCAGTCAGGGATGGGAGGCAGTAGAGGGACAAATTTAAGGTGACCTTCCACTAATTAGATTCTATACATAGAAAATTATAACAGATTTATAATTTTTTATGTAGCAAATTTAATTTTTGGGTGGGAGGTCATCTTAAATTTGAAGTTGTTTTGGATTTGGGTAAATACAGTAGATTGAAATATGAGGGAGATCTCATGCTGTCCCAGATAAGACAGCTGCTATTGATGAGCACCAGCTAGGGGGAAGAAGGGAGGCTTTCAGCAGTAATTCGGGAGCTGTATCATGTTCCCCTCATTTCCTTTCACTTAACTTCTGCAAATGAAGCAGTTTATATTCTAGAAAGAGAAGAAGCCCCACACTGCTGATGATGTGAAGCGAAAGCTGTTATGGCATATTGCAGACAAATATAGCAGGAGCTTACCAGGAACCTGTGACTAATGCATTTGCCACCAGACAGAAACAAATGACTAAACTATGTGCTGCTCTTTCAGTGCATTATTGGGGACTCCACATAAATTCCATAGCATTGAAAACTTGCAGAAATATAAAATTTGACACTGTGACATTCTGGCATAGCTACCCTAGAGAAAAAGTTGCAAGAAGACTCTCAGTGCAATGTTCAATCAGTTCTGACCATTATTTCCTCAGTCACTCATTTGATTTCTCCTGTAGTAATGTGATAGCAGCAACTATTTTGAGTTAACAGAAAGGCGGCAGCAGATAACACTGTGACTTCCTCTAGCCACACAAATAAATAATTAACTTTATTTATAAGTGCTTTCTTGAGCACAAGGTGGCAGGCTTCAGCTTCATTACTAGGGAAATGAGCTTTGAGTATGACTTGAAACAGAAAGGAAGAAAATATTTTTATTATTTAAAATCATTGAAAAATTAGCTGTGATCAATTAATTAGCTGTATTAGCAAATAAACGCCCCTTGTTATTTTCACTTCTGTAGTTTGTGTTCGGCCTGTGGATCTGTATTAAGAGGCAGTACTAGACAGAGCAGTGTTAGAGATGTTCTGTCCTGTGTACATTTTAGAAATTTAATTTTCTTCTTTCACATTGTAAAGGTGGGAGAAGCAGAGCACAGATGGAAGCTCTGTCTCTGAAACCAGAATGCTACCCTGGACCTGAGAAAACTTTCAAGTTGAAAGCTGTGTAGAAACTGGTCCTGTGAAAATACTGGTTCTGAACATTCAAAAACAAAAGCAAAATATGTTTCAGCAGAAAATTCCTGACCAACTCTTGTGACAAGCACAATCCTTCCTGAATCCCCTTGTTATGCATGGGAGGGAGTATTTTTAACTCACCCTTATGAAGGGAGTAGTTCACTCCCTCTTGATGTGCAAATCCAAAAGCAAAGCCATGACTATTTTCTACCCACCATTTCCTATTCTCTGGAGAGTGTGATTCCATATTTAGGTGCCAATGCAAAAATACCTGATATTGAGAGGTGCCCAGAACCTGAAGCTATTCTTGTCTTTCAGGCAGCTATGGGTGCTGAGCATCTGTGATAAACAGATATGGATATAAGTTCCTAACTTGAGGCACTCAAACATGAAAGTTTTGGCCACTGTTCTAAAGAAAATTCATTGTCAGTGCTGTCTGGAAGCTCCTCCAAGTGTGTATTTACATTTCTTCTGATAGTTCAATTAGTTATGATACAAAGATCCTTCATTTATGGGGCATGAGTTGAAGCCTTAGGATGGATTTCTATTACCCTTTGTGGACACTAATGGCAGTTTTCCAGTAATAGAAATGTCACTTTAGGTACTTACGCACAGTTTTTTTTTTATCCTATTACCTGTGAAATGTGCTAAGCATCCACACAGCTCCTGCATATGCTTAGGAGGCTATGCACAAGCATACCATATATGTAACTATATATGCATGTACCTGAGCATAAGTCCTGAAAAAAGATGGTAGAAGAAAAGTTTGCTCATTTTTTTTAGCATCATTAGCTGAGTGGTTAGGGTACTTGCCTCACAAACTGAAGGCCCTGGTTCTAGGCTTTCCACCAACAGGAGATCTGAAGTTGCAGTTCTTTGGTATGCTAGCACAATATTGGAACCACCTCACCATAGGCTAGGCATTATCCAGGTCTTCTCCAACCTGACTCTTGAAACTGAGCCACTGGTGC
Source organism: Crocodylus siamensis (assembly GCF_052110815.1). NCBI lineage: Eukaryota > Metazoa > Chordata > Crocodylia > Crocodylidae > Crocodylus > Crocodylus siamensis. The sequence continues at coordinate 83,980,263 of NC_143397.1, read as the reverse complement.
TTGCACTTACCGGTTATTGAATCAAGTGGCTGGAGAGCAGTGGGTGCAAGACTAGAATACGAGCTGGCTAGACACTTCACTGAGACATTTATCCAGTACTTTGCCTTTCTCTCCACATATTTTCCTCTCTTGGCTGTACCACGTCAGCTTAAAAAGGAAGGCTGGGGAGAGCTCTGGATACTGCTTATTATGTGTTGCAGTGGTTGGACCACTGTTTTAAGAGTCAGAGAGCTACAGATTTTAATCTCTTTTGGATGAGCAAGGGGGCTTGGAAGCTGGGTCTCCTGCTTCTTGGTTGAATACCCTACTCACACGCTTAGTGGGTTTAAAACACAGGAGTGTTCTTTAACTAACATCTGCTAGTCATGACTTTTTATCTAGTTCCATAACTTAGTTGAGCACACAGGGCATGTGCTTATAGCCATGCAGTATGTCTAACTAGTGCAATGTCCTGAGTATGCACAGTAGCTGTGTAGATGCTTGTGGATCTACAGTGCATTGGATTATAGAGGGTAACAGAATTGCAAATGATATGTAAGTGCTGAAAGTGCCAATTATGTGGTTGGAAAACGGCCAGTTAGGCACACAAAGAGGTAATAGATTTCTGCCCTTAGAGCGATCAAATTCCATTTCTGGGTCTGCATTTCCAGTCTTTCAGAATTTTCTTGTGTTTGCTTTGAATGTAACAAGATGGACATGCTCTGGTGCCTTTATATGCACCAGCTAAATAGCACTTAGACTTTTACTTGTCTTCAGTATAGGCTTCTTACTTAGATGCTCTGGTGGGGGAGGAGTGTGTTAAATTTGCTATTATGACATTGTCAGGAAACAGTTAGTTCTGTGTCATGGTATATGATATGGATGAAGTCCTTCCTGCTTTTATTCCTACTGCCCCATTGGCTCTACCTTCTCTTTAGGCAGATCTTTTAGAAAAAAGCTATGTAGGCAGTTCTGCCTCTTTCCTGCCCTACAAGAAACATTGTATTGTAGCTAAGCTACTTAGAAGCCACCACTAGAGTGGCAATATAAAATAACAATTTTGATCGATCTAAAATGACCATACTTGACACATTTTGTTACCTCCACTGAGAGCCAGCTGTTCTTTCCTCCCTTCCCATACTCCTGAAAAGTGAAGTTGCCAGTACTGAATACAATATTGATAGATAAAGCAGCAATCAGAACAGGAAGAAGGCAGGCAACTGGTATAAAGAAGTGATAGGTTTTTGATACTTTTTCCTTCCTGGAGATCTCATCAGTGGGTTGCAACCTGTGATGAATAGAGCTGAGAGGAAGCAGAATTGTTCTTTCTTCTTAATAGTGAGATGGGACTGCTTTAAAAATAATTATGCCAACAAGGGTATAAGTTTTATTCCCAGCTCTCCTTACACCTAGGAAATAATTATGTACACTATGTGCTAATGCAAGAGAATTCCCAACAGTATGTCTTTTAGGGCCTTTTCTATCCCAGCTTTTAAAGATATCAGTTAAATCCACAAACATTTTTTTTTGGATCCTTTGGCAATATGTTAACAGTGATTCCATTAACGACAGTAAAACAACCATGCCACTCCCAAATATAGACTGAATTTTTAATAGCACTGATGGAAGTACTCTTATTAACTGGGATGAACATGCCTGATTTTGACTGGTGCACATTAATGGATTTATACTGGTGCAAAGCCAGCACAAGAGAGACCCCAACAAATTTTCTATTTGGAGAAAATGACAAATCAGGGACAAACAGGACCATTATCAACCCTCAACATTTCTCACAGAATGCCATACACTCTTATCAGACTTTAAAATGAAAAGGTGTGTATGGTCTGCAGATCTCTGGAAAGGCCTCATGAATCAACAGTGGTCCATAGGCCACAGTTTGGAAACTGCTGCTCCAGAACATGAACATTTACCAAGTGTAGAGTTATCAGGAAACAGATATGAAGGCAAGACACAAATCATTTTCTGTTAAATCAGTGACCTTACCAATCAATATCTGTGAGTTCTCAGATATTTTACTGTGGAAGCTGGTATATAGAAAGGGTGATAAAGGGGATGCCAGTTCATTAACACAAAATCCCCATTACAAACAACAGTTCCTGTACAACATATGCATTCATCAAAGGCAGTAAAAGGCAAAAGAAACACATGTATAAAGGTTGTGAGCTGAACAACCAATAAAAAAAAAAAAATTCTATTTTGCAACCACGTTCAATATTTTGAAATTAGTTTTAATTCTAAAATAGAACTAAAACAACACCTTTCAGAAGTTTTCAGGAAATGGATTTATGTCTAAACATCTGCTTTGATCTCCTTCTCTTCAGAAAGTCCAGCTGGGATTTAGGAAACAATAATATGAAAACTTTAATTAGAATAGGTATGTTTTTTGTGAACCATTTCTGTTTAGAAAAAAAATGTATACTTTAACTAAAAAAAAAGTCTTCAGCAAAACATTTCAACCAACTATTGCTGTAGGCAGAAATATTTGATACTTTATTTTATACTATTAGTTCATTTTCTACTTTTTTCAGGTTTTTATATGGTACCCAATCCTCATATTATTCTTCAGGACTATTTTGAGATTGTTCCCATTATTGTTTTTAGAAATGACATAGTTAAGCACTTGGCAAGAAGGGGATGTACTCTGAAAAGAAGATTTATGTCTGGATAACAATTTTTATCACCTTTATGCAGATTGAAAAAAAAATTAATTTAACCAGATAACATTGTTGGCAATATTTTCAGTTATGTCTGTTTATCATATGCTCATTCATTCCATTAAAGAGAGGTATAATGTTACTAATATGGTTATGACTATTCTAATAAGATGATGTAATTTTTATGTGGTAATGATTTACGCCTGTGTTAAGCCTTTGAGCACATCCAGTGTGAATCAAATGTTTCCTGAAGCCTAAGTAGATTCAGGCAGAGCTGAGTGCTCATGCAATTAATAAAAGTGCAGTGCCAACTTGACTCATGAGTACTTTCTAAACATCATGATCACTTCTTGTTTTATACTTCCTTAACAATGCCTATGTAGCTTTTTTCTCTCTAATTCCCCAGTGAAATGGGAGTTGGTTACATCAAAGGACTCAGCTAGAATATATATATATGAAATTAAGATAAAAAAGGCCCTCAATGTCATTTCTATAAAATGGTGAGATTTTACCTAACAGCTTGGAAGCTAACATGGAAGGTGACTGGCCACTGGCTATTTGGCAGAAGATCAGGAGTGGAGAAGGCCAGAGAACAACTGCAGAATGAATGGTATGAGACCAGAACTTTAATTTTACATAAGCACAATTCAGCTTGAACTGGCCACTCCCAGTCATACACCTACTAATGAGGACCTGTTAAGTGCCTCACTGCCTGCAGAGACATCTGATCTGGCTGCACGTACAGTGGAAAATACGATGTGCAAGCCCGACATCCCAAAGATATGAAATCTTTTGTGCAGGCTACTACATAAGGCCACTCTAAAAGAAATGACATTCAAGGGCCCCAAGCTTAGCATATCTTGCACTCAGCAGGTGGAGTGCTCAAGACTGGCTACCCTGAGATTTGTATTTTAACAAACCCAATGAAGACCAAACCAAACCATGAAAGTGCCTTTGTTTGGTGGAGACAGGGGAATTTTCTTCTTTGTCATCTCCCACTGTGGAAAAGTTGGCCTGAACAGCTATAATTAAACATGGGAGGGGGATCCTAATCTTGCGTGATCAAGGTTGGAAGAACGCATGGACCCACAGGGCCTGGGTCCAGGGGCCCCTGCCAATCAGGGGCCCCCTGGGGTGCAGTAGCAATATAGCCCAGGTAGGCATCCTGGCTGTGGGCATCTGGGACAGGCAGTATGTGCCTCCTTCCCTCAGGCTGGGCCAGGGCCAGGGGCTAGGGCCAGGTGCCAGGTTCCTTGCAGGCAGTGGTTGCTTCTCAGGCCTGTCTGCTGCCAGATGCCCCACGGGCAGCCCTGCTCCTGCTTCCCACCATTGTAGGTGGCCACCAGCATCAGTGCCACTGGGACAAGACAGGGTGGGACAGCTCCGCTCCATCGAGCAGGGCAGAGGGGTGGGCTGGCATGCAGCTGGGGGTGGTACAGAGCCTATGTCCCCCCTGCCAGGTTGGCCCTGGCTCCAGCCCACCCTGCAGCACTGGGTGACTGCAGCTTCGGCTGCACAAGACCTGCCAGGCAGAGGGGCCTGGCCAGGCTGGGTCTGGGGCCACCTTCACCAGTGGTGACGCATAGGGGGTGCACAGGGCTGAGAGCACTGGTGCACCCCCTGACAACCAGCATTCCCACTTCAGTGACAGGCAGGGGGGCAGAAGGGAGTGCTGGTGCCCCCCTTGTGAGTGCCGGCTGGGGAGTGGGGGTACCAGGAGAGGCGCTGCTGGCACTTCTGGGCATGCCACTGGCACTTTCAGGTCAGCATGCCGCTGGCACTCCTGGGCATGCTGTTGGTGCTTCTGGGTCAGCACAATCGGCTGCTGGTTGGCGCAATTGGGGTCGGCGCAATCAGCTGTGGGGGGACCCCCTCCCGGTTGCTGACTGGCTGCTGAAGCACACCCCCTGACACCAGTCACCCATGGCCTTCACTTCAGCAGCACTCAAGCCCCCTGACTTGTCCTGGACATGCTGAGGAGGGGAACAGGCCCAGCCACAGCCCCATGGTGGGCCTAGAGGCAATCTGCCCTCCCGGGGGGGGGGGGGTCCTCCAATTTTCTGTTTGTCCAGGGTCCCAGTAAATCTTAATCTGCCAGTGATGGCGAAACAAGAATCCTAGTGAGAGGACTTAACAAAAGGCAGCAGGGCTGGGAATAACACCCGGGGCCCAGCTCCCTTGAGGAGCATGAGGGTGGCGAGGGGTGGAAGCAGACAGCGCAGGAGCCACGGCTGTCTGCGGGTGGCACCCGGCAGGCTGCAGGCGGGTGCAGTGCAGGCTGCGAGGCACGGGGTGGCGCCTCAGCTCTTTGAAGTCTGAGGCACTGCGGTGGATTTTCTTTTAAATGACTGCGGAAAAAAAAAGGGGTGGGGGGGGGGGTGGGTAAGCGAGAAAAACCCAACCTCTGGAGCCACTAATGAAAAGCCCAAATTCCCAGACAAGGGAATGTCCGTCCTTCCTCGGGCACCTGAGGGCTGAGAAAGGCTCCCTTTGATTAGGAGGGGGGAGCAGGTCCCTGGGGAGCATGGGGGGCGGCGGAGGGGGGATGCGGCAGCGGGCCCGGGCTGGGGAAGGCGCGGGCCGTCCCTCCTCCAGCCCAGAGGGTGCCTGAGATGCTGGCGGGGGCCCGCGAGTGGTGCAAGGCGGGCGGGGCGCGGGAGATGGAGAGCCGCTGAGCTATCAAAAAAAAAAAAGATTCGCAGAGCATGAGGGGAGGGTGGGACCCGAGTGCAGCCCCCCGTGCCCAGCTGCACGGCCCCAGAGCGGGGGGCTTCTGGGCAGGGGCTGAGCTGGAGCCCGGGCGGGAGGGAGCTGCGAGCAGACGCTGCCCCCTTGCCAGCTCCTAGCAGGGGCACGCGGCTGCGGGCTGCGCTCTCCCTGCGCGCGCGCGGCTCCGCCGCCTATTGGCATCTCCTTGCAAGCCCCCCCCGCCCCCTTGTTGCTTTTGTCTTTTTTTTTTTTTGGCTGATTTGGTGGAGTTTCTGCCCCTCTCTGCGTCAGCCCCACGTAATCAACTCGCCGGCAGCGCCCGGGCTGGGGCTCGCAGCGCAGGAGCCCGGGCTGCTTTATTATCAGGCGGAGGGAGGAGACGGGGCGGGAAGCCGCCGGCCCCGAGCCCCCCTGGCAGGTAGGAGCAGCCGCCGCCGCCACCTGCCCCCGCCGCCGGGCTCTGCAGCATCCGCGGCGGCAGGTGCTGCGCGGGCGCGGGCGGTGCCTGGGGCCGGGGCCGGGGCCGGGGCCGGGCGCTGCTCCGCGCAGCCCATGTGAGGCCAGGCCCGATGCCGCGCTGAAGCTCCGCGCCCAGGGAAGAAGGGGCCCAGCCATGGGGCCGTGGCGGCGGCGGTGGCAGGGCCCCGGGCTGTGGGGCTTGTGCTGCCTGGTGCTGGGCTCCTGGCCGGGGCTGCTGGCTTGCCCCGCGTCCTGCCGCTGCAGCGCCTGGCGCATCTGGTGCGTGGAGCCCGCGCCGGGCATCGTGTCCTTCCCGCGGCTGGAGAGGAGCGCGGAGCGGGACAACATCAGCGACATGTGAGTAGCAGCCGGGGCGCGGGGCGCGGGCAGGGAAGGAGCCCCCGGGCCGGGCTGCCGGCGCGCGGCCCCGCTCCGCACGTCTGTCTACACCGCGGGGCAGCGGCCCCCGCTTCCCTGGGGCCGGGGCCGGGGCCGGGGCCGGGCGGGCAGCTCCGGGCGCCTCAGCGGAGACACCCGCTGTCCTTCTGGCTCGCTCGCGCCCGAGGCTGACGCTTTCCTTTCGGGATCGCTCAAGCCCCAGTTCTAACTATCATTAGCCCTAGGTATAGCTACATGTATTAGCCTTTATGTAGCGAAAATAGGAAAGAATAGAATAGAATAGAATAGAATAGAAACAATATAATATAATATATACATACATCTGTGTATATATTATATACACATACAGATAGATATAGAGTATGGATATAGTATGGAATATCCATGGATATGGATATGGAGTATGGAATATGGTATGGATATATATGGGTAGGGAATAGAACTATATATATCTGTGTATGTGTATGATCATATAGAAACACTTATATGTGTATATTTATTAGAAATTATATATATATCAGATACATATATGGCTAATATATTATATTTTATATATATTATATATATGGGTAAAACTAGTCTTTACTGCAGCCCTCTACACACACACACATACATGCACACACACACACACACACATATGTATAACATACATGTACACACACATATATACATACATGTACACAAATATAGATATATGTATATTTGCCTGTATGTATTTATATATATGGGGTGTGTGTGTGTATATATATATGCACACACATGCACATAGAGGCACACACACATTATATACATGCCCACACCCATATAAACAGGCACACTCATCTACATATATGTGCGCATGCCTGCATGCACACACACACACATGCATACACAAGAAAGAACAAGGAGATTTTGCTGAACACCGTGGAGATGATTTGGGAAGCGATCCGTCAAGCCGAGAAGTTCCCTGCACTGAAATGCACTTGCTCAATAAGAAACAATGCAAGAGTTGGAAGCCTAAAAGCCCAGCGTGATTTAATTTAGGGTTGACTTCCCAGAGATATCATTTCAAAGTCATTTAGATTATAAACCTTAATTGCCCCCGGCTACAATTTCCTGGGAATAAGTTGGATGATAAAGCCATACAGCCCATAGGTTGGTACTGATTTTAGTACATGACCAATGTGTAATAATACTAATACTAATACTAATACTAATAAATCCTTGACAGATTTTGCTAGGAGTAGGCAATTCATTAGCTATTACTTTATCCCTTTCTCTTACAAATTGTTGTAGATCTCTAAGTAATTAATACACACTGTCCATCTTTCTTGTAGACAGTACATGGAATGGGTGATTCTTTCCCCTTGCATCCACCCTTAATATGTTCTTCATCAAGCAGAACATGTTTGATGGGTATTTTCCTCAATCACAGTTTCCCATTTGGCTTTCTTTTTCTCATACAGAAGTAGAGAGAAAAGTATACTTGTTTCATCACTTGGTAATATGCATGGATGCTGTTTTTGCACTTGCTCCTTGTCTGTAAGGTAGCTTAGAAACACTGCAACATCAGTTCTATACATCAGTTCAGAATTGCTCATTTTCCCTTAGTTGTACATAACATGTATTTCCCTTGTAAATTCCCTCACCATTTATAAGGCTTTGACAAGTGTTCTACCTGAGCCATTATGTTGTTTGAATTGCTGTTAGCCAGACTGCAGATGACACTCAAGTAGTGGGGTCTGTATTTGTTTGTGGTCCAATCCTGCATTTTATACTCGGGCCATGTTTTCATTGAAGTCAGTGTATTTTGTCTGAGAGAGGCTGCAGAGTTAAAAGACTCTGAGTTTGGATCAAAGAATAGAAGTTAGAGATGGAAAAGACTGCTGTGGATGCCTTGCCTACCCGCTTCTTCTCTTTCCCCTTTCAAATGCCTTCCTGTTCCTGGATTGTTTCTTACAGTGTTTTTAATATATAACATACTTTTTTTTTTTGCCAAAAATTGCATAGAAACTTCATCATCCCCTTTCCCTTTTTAGAATGAAAAATCCCATGTTATTCACTATAACTTTTGATTTATTCTTGCCATTGGGCTTTGTGCTGCTCATTGTAGACCCTTTGCTGCATTTACCTATGTGTGTGCATGGCAGAGGGAAAGGCTGGTGGCATTTACTGTAGCTACTATTTGCAGGGCCTACATTGAATAGATCCTAGTATTTTTGTATTGACATGAGAGAATGGAGCACCATTTCTAGTCTGGTATGGCAAGGATCATTTCAGAGCTTATTCCACATTTTTCATAATATGAATTAAAAAATACACTTTATGCCATGCATTGCTGCTTGTTTTTTGCTGCTTTGCCTTCCTCCTTATTATCAAATAGCTTTAATTTAGAGGTGATGTCTGGTGACAGGCCAGAAGGAAAAAAATAATAAATGCAAACTTATTTTGCAAGATGGGCCAACCTAAAGCATGTTTTCTTGTGTTACATTTTGAAAGCTTCACATTTTTATTAGCTGATTTTTCTTTTCTGTATTTTTCATCAGTACCAGCCTTCTTGTTTTTCACTGCATCACCCTGTGGCATTACATTTTGTTGTGACTGGTGATGTAAAAATAACTTCAAATCACTCATTTTCCAGGAGACACTGTTGCAGATATTTAAAAATTAAAACAAAAAGCTAAACAGAAATAAAAAAATCATAACATAAAACATGAACAGGTCTTTAGTTAAAATATAAACATAAATTAGAAATTCAGACTACTTAGATTTCTTATTATTTCTACATGGGAATTCAACAAGCAATAAACATGTTACAAATTTGTCATAATATGGTACATTTAGATATTTCCATTTTTTTAATGCAAAACTTGCTATGTTTTAGTTAAGACAAGAAAATACTGGACTGTATGTAACACACGCACACACACGTTGTATAATATATAAACTTTTATTACTTAAGTTTCAGGTTGGATTCTCCGCCCACATATAGTAGAATTACTTTGGCATAATTCTGTTGGTTTCAGGGGATTTACATAAGTGTGAGAGGAGAATTTGGCCCTTAGTTTCTAGTAATGTCGGACACACTCTTTCTGAAAAAAACACCGAGGCCAAGGTTCATTGTTCACATTCAGCTTTCATGTGGGAAGCTCTTGGGCAAAATTCCCCTTGACTTGCATGGAATTTGGGCTGACCCAAGATCTTCTGCCCATTATATTACTGGGAATTTTGAATGCATAATGGCTACATGATCGGGCTCTTAAAGCAAAATTATCTTGGGTGAAATTCATCTCACCGCCAAATTGGTGGAAGACGGTGTGCTGGGATTATGAGGGTTAGGAAATGGGAAAGGAGAGAACCCATGGGTGAGGCAACCAAGTGCGGTAGGCTATAGGTTGACTCCAAATAATTAACTATTTTGGAAGGAGAATTTGGGTGCCAGATAGAGGAAAGGATTCAAGAGCTCTCAAAACACAGCCTGAAACATCTTCATAAATTGCCTAGACTATTTTATCCCATAAACAAGCAGCAGTTGTCTTATGGAGATGCATTTGTTTCTAATCTCATGCAGTCCCAGCTCCAAAGCCCATTGAAGTCAATGGAAAGAGTGCTATTAACTTTAATGCACTTTGAATCAGGCCCATAAGTCCCAGTTGAGGAGGCTTTATGCAGGGAGGTGTTTGAATGTCATCCTCATTGTTTTGAATGGTAATTTCTGTAGCACTTCCTCCTTAGTAATTTCTTCATATTTACTATATTCTTACAGCTAAAGGAAAAACTGAACCTCTGCCTATAATTCAATTTGATTTTACCTGGTACTTAGGGTAGTGCTGGAAGCATTCTGAAAATCACATGGCCATGCAAAGATTATTACAACATTACAGAGCAATTTAATTATTTCATACCATTGATGTTACAAATTAAACTAAACTTCAGAGTGAACTCCTAAATTAGAATAATGAAATCAGCCATTGTAGAGCTGCAGCTCACACTAAGAGATAAGGAGCAAAAGTAAGAGGGAGCAAAATGATCATTGATGCAAAATCCATACACAATAAGAATAAAGGAACAAAAATATTTCATTGCAAAGTCATCTGAGCTAAAATATGAATAGGATGTTAAAAGAGCCTGCTAGAAGGTCTCAGTTTTATAAAGTTTTCTAGTAATTCTTCTTTTTTAAAAAAATATGCAGTTAGTATATTGTGTGTGGTTGTTCATAGCTCTGGCTATCACAATATCTCCTCGCAGTACAATATATTGCTGCCCTAGTTTAGCAGCTCTAATGTCAAGTCATGTCTATTCAGGTGAACAAGGGTTAAAATTAATTGTTGTATTTAATAATGAGAAACTTGCCAGCAAAATAGTAGGTGACTTTTCAACACTTTCTCTGTAGAGTACGGAGAGAATTGTGTGTGTCATGTACATTAAAAAACCACACAGTAAATTTCTAAAGCAGTTGTATAAAGCACTCTCGAATTGGTAATAAATAAGACAAGCTGAGTAATTTATATACTAAATTATTAAATAAGTCTTGTGAGCTTGTGCTAAAAAAACTTGCTTAAACTCAATTCAGGTTTAGCACTGTTGATATTTTGTGTGTTTTTATGTGTTTCATATTTCTAGTAGCTCTTGTAGACTAAATATAATGTTAAGCTGTCTATAAGGATGCCCAAACATCTCCTTCTTCCTTGAAAAAACTATTGAGGCCCTGCAGGATGATATAGTTTGGCTGGAAATAAAGTTTATTTCTGATGCATTGGAATTGTGCAATAATAAGAAGTTTTTTTGTGACATAATGATAGCCCCTGACATCAGAAATCAAAAATCTATCCATGATTTCATAGTGAAAATCCTGCTTGTAATGATTTGGCATTTGTTTTTAAAATTCTATTACTTAAAAAATGGGCTTTTTCAAAAATCCGTTTGGCTACCTTTACCACTCAGAAAGTAAAGGGATATTAAGAGTTTAGGGCTTTTTTGTGAGAGTATCTTTTTTCTCTAACATAACCTTATGCTGTCCTTGTTTTAATCCTTGCATTTCCAAGCAATGAGGACAGGAAGGATTTCTGTTGGGAACTTGGTGAAGTTGCCCTTCAAGAGACTGTGATTACAAGGACTGAGTGTTTTCAAAAAGTACTGAATTTCTGAGCTCAGCATCCTACAGAAGTTACTCAGAACCAGTACTGTACCTAGACTCTTGGCGGCCCTGGGCAAACTTTTAGTATCGGGCCCCCCTTCTCCAGAGATAATGATAATAATAATTGGACAACGGAAAAAAAAATTACCATTTTCAGGCCCCCTTTCTGTCTGGGCCCTGGGCAACTGACCAGTTTGCCCATATCTGTATCCAGGTCTGCTCAGCACAGTGCGGGGCTGGGCTACAAATAATCATCTCTAATCCTATAAACCTTTAGTCACTCAATAGGTTTATGAAGTCAATGGAATTACTCAGTGATGTAAGACTTACTCCTATGAATAAGACTTTTTAGGATGAGTCCTAAATAGATTATTCTCAGTGGGCATGTCTGCATGTTTATTAATGCACCGTAATTACAGCGCATTAAGTTTAGAACCTGTAATAACTAACTTAATGTGTTGTAATTAGTACTACTGTGCATTAGCACAGATAAATGCTTTTTAAGTGACGCTTAATGCCCATTGGACTAATTTACTGCTCATTGGCATGGTACCTACCAGCCATGCTAATGCGCAGTAGAATCAGTCCAGTGGTCATTAATCATCTTGGGTAGATGTGCCCATTGTGCTCCAACATCCTTCCATTCCAAGGAGAAGAAATTCAGCCATGAATTTAAACAGTGGTTTCTTCACTAGAACAGTAACCCATTAGTACAGCACCCAATATGCAAAGGTTGATCTTTTTCCAGATTCTTCTCCCCCTTTTATTCTTTGTTATTTAAGGGAATAATATACTAACAAGGAATTTAGACCCCAAACTTGGGTCTTGGGAAGAAGAACTTTACCAAACCTAATAATACAATTTATGTTTTTGGTTTGACTTTTCTTTTTAAGATCAAAAGAGAACGCAGGTTTTGTTTGGATTTCTTTTTCCTTCTTCATTTTTTTCAGTGTAGCCATTGTAGCCACAGATAGAAACTTGAATATTAAGTGGCTAGTATATTTACAGAGTTCTAGCTCAAGTGAGTGCAAAAAGTAAGGAGCTGTAATAAATGCTAAAGAGCAAAACAAATAATTAAAATACCTTTCTGCTTAACTACTTTACTGATATTTGGTTTAATTATTCTGAAAACTGTATTTTGAAAAGTGAAATGTTCAGTATAATCTTTTATGAAGATGTGAAAAATAAAAATATATTGGTAGCCTGGTTTCAAGGTCACTAGCATCTGGAAACAGACTCTTATTTCTGCTTACCTTTTGTAAGCATTCAATCATCTTCCTACATTATGTAGACTCTGTGGTTTCCGAGGTGTGGTTTGTGGCCCACTCATAATCCATGAGGCTGTGGTAAATGATTTGTAGCTGATTCCTGGATTGTAACAGCTCCATCCTCTCCTCTTTTAGTTGAAAGTTGGATAAGTGTTCCTAAAGTCTGTGAAAAATTTTGAGGTTGAACAGTGGTTCGTTGGTCCAAAGAGTTTGTGAATTTGTTTGATGTGAAAACAAACAAACATCTCCAATGTAACTGGGCAAATTCTGTTTCTCAAAGCATTTTTTCAAATTTTAATGGGTTATGGTTTAATCATGGACAGATGAAATATGGAAGCAATGTACTGCTGGAGCCCCTGGGCCAGCGGGGACACCAGTGAACCAGGCACAAAAAGCGGGGGACCTGACCACTGCCAATCCCAGCTCTCCATGAAGCGCCCCAGCTTCCTAGAGTCCCCATCCTTGCCTGTGTCAGCCAGTAGCAGGCAGGCTCCTTCTTCCAGTGCCTGCTCCCAGCCAGTGGGGGACAAGGGGAGTGGGAAGGAAGGCAGCAGGGAGCAATCATAGAAAGAGGAAACCTCTGTGCTATCACTGTTGCACACCACTGAGCCTGATACCCTGTGCACTGCTGCCTACAGCTAGCACGGGGCAAGAGTGACTCTGGGGTTTCTCCTGCATCCGGGTCAGCAGGGACAACAGTGGTTGACACACTGGCAGTTGTAGCAGGAAGGGCCTGTGCCACCAGGCACTGTCACCCTCCCCTCCAGCTCTGTCCTGGGGCTCACAATTAATGGATGTGAAAGGAGGCATGCCACAAGTGCTGCCTTTTAAATATATATTTGAAAAATATCAGTAAAGATCAGCAACAGAAATAAAACTCTTTTAAATGCTTGCATTTCACCTAAACTGGGGTTGGTATCATTTCAGCTTCACCTGTTTTTTCTACCTGTTATCATGAAAGGATCATTTTCACACAGGGCAAGACATAAGTTTATGTGCTTTTTCTCTGTAAAAACCAGTAGAAACAAGGATTTTACAGAGATAAGTGAAAGCAGAATCCTAAATCCATCAGCCAGGCCCAAGGTGTAAGATACTTGTGAAACTATTCTGTTATAAAACAATCTATATACTGCAAGATACTAAGGACTCTGGCCCCCATCCAGCAAAGCACTTAAACACAGCCTTAACTTTAAGGACATGCACAGCCCCAAATTCTCATTAATGTCAATGACAAAAGTTCAATGGGATAAGCATTTATCCAGTGTACAGACCACAGAGCACATGAACAACCACATGCTGGCCCAATAGTGTGAGCTAAGAATAAAAAGAGGAAACTTAATCCTAAAGTTCCCTTTTTTGAGTTCAGAATCAAAGAAATATGATCAAGATTCCTGGGCTCATAATGTGGCTTATTCTTCAAGTCTTTTAAACCTTTTTTCTATTATCAGAAGACTATGCCTATAGGAACAACAGGAAATAAATTAAATTTAATAATGCATTGAATAATGGAAGGGATACTGTACAGATTGTTTTATTTATTTTCACTTTTGATTCAACTGGGGCTTGATTCAACATTCATTTTGATCCAACCTGTCATCAGTTGGAATGCTCCATTCATTTCAGTGGGCCTAGGATTTGGTTTTAAAAGCATGGTCTTTTCCTATTTATTTATAACTGCTACAGATTCTGAATTGCTGTAGAATACAGGGGACTTGGAGTGGGATTTAGGTCAAGTTTGTTGTGAAGTATGTAGGCTTTGGATAAAGTGAAGTGCAAGATCTTTCAAGCTTTTGCTAAGAATTAAAAGCTTGGAGGATTAGGATCGTACATTCTTATTTTTCTGAAAAGGTGTTTAGATTCAAAACTCCCCCTGACAAAACTTAAATACAATCAGATCTTTCATTATGGGTCTTGTTTCGCTAAGAATTCTTAAGAAATTGAGTGGATGCTGAAGTCCTTGAGTATTTTTTGTACCAATTCATTTGAATATTTCACTCTATAGAAAGAAGTGGCATATTGTGCCCCTTGAAAGAAAGCTTCTTCCTAGTTCCCTCATCACATTCTACTTTGTACTCACCCTCTCCTATACATTGAGGCAAAGCATCCTGTAAGATAGCAGTGTGACAGAATGCGGGCTTTGATGTGGCTCCTACTGAAGGAGCCTTCAGATCTCTGTGAAGAAAGAAAGAGTCAAAAATCTCTAACAGCAGAAGAGGGAGGGAGGAGAAAGCCAAGAAGGGCGGAAAAGGTGAATCCAGGCTGCTCCAGAATATTAATGTTTTCATAGAGCACACAGATGCTGCTGTAGCAAGAGGTGGGAGGGGCAAGTGGGGCGACTGCCCCAGGTCTCAAAGTGAAAGGGCACCAATAGGCACTGCCCAGCCAGGGTGGGGAATGGGACAGAGCTGTGAGCGGCTTGTTTTGGGGGGTCTGGAGAGGGTGGGGGGAGGGGGCGCTCCTGCTGCTGTGTGCACCCCTGGGAAAGCAGTGTGCAGGGTGAGGGCAGGCTGCCACTGTGGGCTTTGCCCTGGGCATCAAACTTCCTTGCCTTGGTACTGAGGGAGAAACTTGCAGCCTGTAGAAGGTAACAATGGCACTCCCCTGAGGTAGCGCTAAACCAGGGATGCCCAACATGTATACCACAGTTGAAATAGGCAGCCTCTGTGTGGCACGTGGCAGATCAAGGAGTGGGCAGGGAGCAGAAGCAGAGCAGCAGAGTGGGTAGGGAAAAGGGGATCAAGAGTGGCACTTGGGGAGGGCAAGAAGCTTGTGCCACATCTGCCAGAAAGGTTGGCTCACATTGTGCTAAACTATAATTTGCACTGTGACTGAATTGCATGGTAAAACTTCAGAGCAGTTTCTGCTATTAGATCTCTGCTTTGATTGATTACCTGTACACTAATTCCATGCAGATAAGAGACAGCTCCAGCAACTGTAAAACTGGCAGCATGATATAGCATACATTGTTCATTGTACTGCATTTCCTTCTGATGTATAATTAAAGAAATGATAGTGCATTAATCAAAGGTTCTCCATCAAAAAGAGGCCAGCAGGGCAGAAAAGGTGACATGGGAAAACCGCTGAGTTTTGCATGGGATGATCCATCAGCAGGATTGTGACTAGGGCTGGGCATATGCTTGATTTTTTTTTTGGTTTGATTGCCAAACTTGTGAAGGGTGGGGCTGGGGAAGGGGAAGCTTGTTTCAAGCTGATTTTTTTTTCTGTTTTTTGTTGTTGCTGAATCAATCCCAAATTTAATTTAGTCTTAGGTGAAATACTGCACTCAGTCAAAGGTAACATGTTTTGTCTTTGGGCAACTGTAAGAAATGCAGAATGGCTTCAGATTGCCTCTCTGCCCAATTCACAGCAGGGATTTGACCCAAGGTCTCCTACCTTTCGTGTTCTGTCTTAGTGACCAAGGTATAGAGTTGTTATGAGATGGGTTGCCTTAATCCCTCCAGCTAAAGCTCTTCCACTGCATGCAATAATTAAATATTCATTAAGTCAGAGGGTGAGTGGCTTGATATATCAGACTCAAAGTGATAGATCAAAGGGTCCTGTCCCTCACAGCTACCTTGACCTCAGGGCTCTTTATGGAAACCCCTGTTCTAAAACATCCTGGCTAAAAGGGAGGGGCACACCCAATGGCAGGGAGGGGCCATCACCAGGGAGGATTATACTGCAGTTGCTCGGGGATGCAGGGGGGCAGTCAGGAAGGCCAAGGCGGAGATGGAACTGGGACTAGATTCCTGGATCAAGGAGAACAAGAAGTCCTTTTTTAAATACACAGTGGGCAAAAAGAAGGTTCTGGGTAACATGGGGCCCCTGCAGGACACGTTAGGAAATTTGGTCGTCATACCAGACAACAAAGCTAACATATTTAATGATTTCTTTGTTTCCATTTTCCTGAGCATAGACCAGAAGAGCCACCCCCCTCTGGGCCCCTCTTAGACTCCAGGGGAAGTGCACCTAGGCCAAGGGTTAGTGAGGAACTAGTTAGGGAACTTCTGGAGGGACTGAATGTATTCAAATCAGCTGGTCTGGATGATCTCCACCCTAGAGTACTGAGGGAATTGGCTGAGGTCATTGCGGGACCCCTGGCACGGCTTTACGAGCACTCATGGTGCTCTGGTGTGGTGCCAGAGGACTGGAAGAGGGTCAGTGTGGTTCCCATCTTCAAAAAGGAGAGGAAGGAGGACCCGGGAAACTATAGGCAAGTTAGTCTTACCTCGATCCTGGGTAAGCTTTTTGAGAGAATTATTCTGGTGCATATCCACAAGGGGCCAGCAGGGGAGATTATGCTTAGGGGCAATCAACACGGGTTCATTAGTGGCAGGTCCTGTCAGACCAACCTGGTGGCCTTCTATGACCAGGTCACCAAATCCTTAGATGCAGGGGTAGCAGTGGTCATAGTCTTCCTGGACTTTTGGAAGGCCTTCGACACTGTCTCTCACCTCTCACTGTTCTCTTTAAGAAACTGGGGGACTGTGGTGTTGACACCTACACAGTCAAATGGGTTGCCAACTGGCTGGAGGGTCGCACCCAGAGAGTGGTGGTGGATGGGTCATTTTCAGCTTGTAGGGATGTGGGCAGTGGGGTCCCCCAGGGCTCGGTCCTCGGGCCTGCACTGTTCAACATCTTCGTCAGTGACTTGGGTGAGGGGGTAAATAGCACCCTGTTCAAATCTGCTGATGACACTAAGATGTGGGGGGATGTGGGCATGCTAGAAGGGAGGAATAGGCTGCAATTGGACCTAGACAGGTTACAGGGGTGAGCAGATGAGAATAGGATGGGATTCAACACCGACAAGCGCAAAGTGATGCACCTGGGGAGGAACAACCGACACCATACCTACAGGTTGGGGAACTCCCTTCTTGTCAGTACAGAGGCAGAAAAGGATCTTGGAGTCATCATTGATTCCAGGATGAACATGGGTGGGCAGCATGGGGATGAAGTCAGGAAGGCCAACCGCACCTTGTCATGCATCTACAGATGCATCTCGAGCAGGTCCAAGGAGGTGATATTCCCCCTCTGTGTGGCACTGAACAGGCCGCAGCTGGAGTACTGTGTCCAGTTCTGAGCGTCGCACTTCAGGAGGGATGTGGACAACATGGAGAGGGTCAGAGGAGGGCCACTCGCATAATCAGGGGGCAGCAGAGCAGGCCCTATGAGGAGAGGCTACGGGACCTGAACCTGTTCAGCCTCCACAAGAGAAGGCTGAGAGGGGATCTAGTGGCCTGTTACAAACTAGTCAGAGGGGACAAGCAGGCACTGGGGAAGTCCCTGTTCCCCCATGCACTACCAGGAGTGACCAGAAATAATGGCCACAAGCTGGCAGAGGGTAGATTTAAGCTAGCAATCAGGAGGCACTACTTCACTGTCAGGGCAGCTAGGATCTGGAACCAACTTCCAAGAGAAGTGGTGCTGCCTCCGACCCTGGGGGTCTTTAAAAGGAGGCTAGGCAAACACCTTGCTGGGGTTGTTTGACCCCAGTACTCTTTCCTGCCATGGCAGGGAGTCAAACTCGATGATCTGCTCAGATCCCTTCCGACCCTAGAAACTATGAAACTATGAAACTATCCTCTGGGACCAACTGTTCACGCCCTGGTCTATGCTAAGAAAATTGCAGCAGAGGAAATTTAGGTTGGAGATTAAGAAGAACTATGAGGGTTGTCAAGCTTTGGAACAGGTTACCTGAAACAGTGGTGGAATCTGGATCCCTGGAAATTTCAAAAGTAGGTTGGATAGACTCTTGGCTAGGGTGGTATAGTTAGGAACGATTCTGCCTTGAGCAGGGCTCTAGACGAGGTAACCTCTTGAGGTCCTATCCAGCCCTACTTACCTATAACCTTCTTTTATTCAAGATGGCTCTTTCTGATATTGAACCAACTTTTCAGTTACTGGTAATTAAAGTAGAGGCCAATCATTCTGTGAACCTAATGGGAAGACAAGAACAAAAAGTAACTGGCACTGCAACATATTTTAGGGCAAAGAAACTTTATACAAAGCTTCCTAGGCATTTAGCTTCACATCTGCTTTTGGAGGAAAGGATAATTTCTCTACCTCCTGCAAGGGTATCTGTTCCATCTATAGGGTATTTATGCCCACAGGCCCACAGAAATTACACATAAACCCAGTACAAGTGACCAGAAACCAGTTCAAATCTGTAACACAATAGAAGTTCAATGCATGTAAACTGCTTTCAAATTGGCTGAAACCTGTTTAAGATAAACCTGGATGGATGTAGTATCAGACTTCACTGATTTAAGTTAAATTAGTTTATGGAACTTCTGTCCCAGATCCCCTCCAGATTTAAATTAACTCACAGTCCTTCAACATCCCAGGATGCTTTTCACTTAGTCTACAAATCCCGCCTTGCAGGGTAGGCAGGCTAGCCTTGGCTCAAGCTGTCAGCTCCAGCAGAGTGGGGTGCTGTGCTCTAACACCATCCAGCTTCTGGCCTGGGCCACTGTAGGCATGTGGCTGCATTTCCAGAATCAAAAGTCAGTGTCTGTTCACTTGCTTATCGGTTCAATGTATACAGCCTAGACTAACCTGCGAAGACTGAATTGATTCAGTCTCAGGCTTTTTGCTGTCTGTACTCAGCCATAAAGGATAGTACTAACCCCTTAGAAGGGTGCTAACCCAGATGTATTCATTTCTGTAGCTGTGCTAGCCAGCTCTAAGGTCCACTGTGAAAGACGAGACAGAGCTTTAGGCATAGATGCAGACAGGAACTGTGCAGGAGCAACCAGGCAGGCTAGGTAGTGCAGTCAGACAGTCTGTATGCTCAGACAAGTCTCTGCTTATATAAGCCAGTGTGGGCAGAGGCCTTTTCCTGAAGTTCATGGACATGACTGAGCCAGGGCCCTGATTACCTCCAGCTGTGTCCTGTGTCTGGATTAGCTTCAGCAGAGCCTAGACTCATTACAAGTTTGAGGCCATTACTCCTGGTCCTGTCCCTCACAGCTACAGAGAAAAGTCTATCTCCATCCTCCTTATAATCCGCTTCTAGGTATTTGAAGACTAGTATCAAATTCCCATCAATCTTTTCTTCTCTGGACTAAATAATTGTAGTTCGTTCAGTTTTTCCTCATAAGTCATGTTTCAAAGACCTCTAATTATTTTTTGTTGCTCTCTGTTAGAAACTTTCCAATCAGTTCCCATCCTCCTTGAAATGTGGGGCCCAAAATTGGACACAGCCCTCACCAATGCCAAATAGAGCAGAAAAATCACTTTCCTTGACTTGCAGAAAACACTCCTATTAATACAATCCCATATGCTGTTGCCTTTTTTTGTAACAAGAGCACACTGTTGGCTCATATTCAGAGTTATGGTTCACTGTAACCCTCAGGTCCTTCTCTGCAGTACCACTTCCCGTACAATTATTCCCTAGTCTGTATTAGTATATTCAGTTATTCCACCCCAAATGAAGGACTTTACACTTGTCCTTGTTGAATTTCATCTGATTGCTTTTGAATCATGTCTCCAGTTTTTTCAGGTCATTCTGGATCCTGGCCTTACCCTGCAGAGTGTCTACAACTCCATCAAACTTAGTGTTAATGTTTGACAATGCTCTTCAGATTGCAATATTTGTTTATCCCCATGCTCTAGAGCAGTGGTTCTCAATTTTTTTATGCCAGGACCCTTTTGTAAACATCAATGGCCAGTCCCGACGCAGTGCCCTTCACTCTTGACTGACTGCCTCCCTGGCCTCAGCCCCCCCAGTGTGTGAGGCAGGGGTTGGGTGTGTGGGGTGGGGACAGGGAGGCCCCCAGGCAGCCCCTTGCAGGCTGGAACTCTGCCAACCTGCAAGGGAAGACCCACAGTTTCCAGTATTTTTCCCCTTTAAAGGAGAATCCATTTTTAAAGTTTGTTTGCGACCTTTTCATATAGCCTTGTGACCCACTTTTTGGTTGTGACCCACAAGTAAAGAAACGCTGCTCTAGAGTAAAGCCTACTGGGAGTGCTGTGCATACTTCCTGCATGCTCTGTGTGTCCTTTGGGTCTGTTTCTTTTGAGCCAGTGCATGCTGGTAACAGTAAAACACAGGAGTGTGGAGCAGTACATGGACACAAGCTATAACTTAGAAACTGTGGGGCATCTATTTCCTATGTCTGTGTATTCTTTCTATTTCTAGTAAGACATTTAGCCTGAAAGTCTTGCTCATCAAATTTACATTATATGGTACCAGCTGGGGAAAGTGTGCAAATGCTGGAAGACCAAGTGAGAGAAGTAGCGTTACAATGGCTGCTGTAGATTTTAGGCAACTGCAAGTAAACCCTCCATCAGACTTGAGAAGAGGGGAATGACTGGAAAGGCTTTAAACAGCAATGTAGACTGTAAGTGAAAGACACAATTTGACAAGGAGACAGAGTAAAACATTTCTCTGGTCTTAACAATGGCAGCTGTACAACAGCTATATGAACACAAGACTTTCCAGGATGGTGGCAATGAAAAGAATGACGAAAGATTTGTTGGAACAGTGAAATGTTTGAGGGTCGTTGTTCCTGGGGAAAAAACGTTATTTATCAAAGATATTTGAGATGAGAACACAGAATGAAAAGAAAACAATCTTAAAATTTAAACAGACTTAAAACTAAAGTCAGTCCTGCAAATATGGATAATTAAAAGGCTGTCTCATCAAAGACCAGATTGTTTCTTGATCCTAACAATAAAAGTCCATGAGTGGTTACCAAGGGAGATGGATCTGACACTAGAAAAGGCAATATGTATATGCCAAGCAGCGAAACAAACAGAAACACAAATAAAAGCCCCAGAGAAAGCCACAGAGCACATGACTCTTGAATGCCATAACTAAATCAATAAAATACAAGTTTACAAAAATGAAATTGGCTAAGGACAGAAACATCGAAAGCAGGAAACAATGCCAGTGATATGACAATCATTGTGAATATAAGAAATGCTCCACATACAGACAAATATGTAGAAACTGTAATGAGCCCAGACATGATGCCAAAATATGTAGAGAAAACAAGGAACTGCATATATTGAATACATAAAGGGCTTCTTCATGTGAAGAGAGAGCATTGTTTTTCAGCATAATAGAGGAGGCTGCAAATTCAAAAGATGGGCTTATTTAAATGTGCAAAAATCCACATACATGAAATACAAGGTAGACAGTGAGGTTTGCTAAATTTAAAAACAAAAATTAAAGATATATATAGATCTTTATATATAGGGAGTATGTGAAAGTGAAATAAGCATCTGAAAAATCTGATGGAGGAACATTTTCAGTGTTGGGAGCATCACATTGACACATGCATGGGGAAAAGGGGGAAAGAATTGTTTGTGGTAATATACAGAGAGGTAACCTATATTGAATTAGATGTGCTTGAAGTGCCTGGTATTATCAAGAGGTTGTAAAGGAAGAGAGAGACAACCTCCTATCTAGATTACATGTATTAATAAGCATCATGTAAAAATGTATTCACTCATGTACCTCAGTAACAAACAACAGGGGTTTACGAAACAGGCTGTATTCGATTCAGATTTGGATTTGGCCTGATTTGGGGGACAGCGATTTGATTCACTGATTCAGATCACTGTCCTGATTCGATTCCGCTGAATCCAAATCTGAAGATTTGATTCTGAATTGGAGAATCAGTGATTTGGCCATAGAGACAGCTTTATATGTTTTTTCTACATACCTCCAGGCACAGTTCATGAATGCTGAGATGGTGGGGTGGATGGACCGTCCATCAGGAGTGTGTGGGAGCCCCCTATGCGCTCAGCAGTGAACCCAGAAGTGGACCAGAAGTAGTTTTAATTCACTTCTGGGTCCACTGGGGAGCCTGCTGGGGGTCCCCCCACACTCCTCCCAGCTCAGCGATTGGCCGTGGGGGGACCCTAGATGCTACCCCCCAGACTCAGGAGGCACCAGTTGCCAAGCTGGGGGCAGTGGCAGGGGGTGGGGGGCAGCATGATCCCTGGCAGACCCAGAAGTGGACTGGAAGTGCTTCTGGTCCACTTCCAGTCTGTTGCCGAGTGCGCTGGGGAGCACGCTGCACTCCTGTGGGACACTCCATCTGCCCTGGCATTGCAGCATTCATGAGCTGCCTGGTACCTTGAGGTAAGTAGAAAAAACATTTAAAACTGTGTCTATGTCCAAATTGCCAAATCTTTCCAAATCTCTCTGAATTGATTCGGAGGGTTCCAATTCGATTCATAGAGATTAAAGGATGTCCTGATTCAATTCAGATTTAGAGATTCGGCCACCGAATCGGGCCGACTCTCCTCTGAATCAAATCAGTGACTAAAGCTTTGCACAGCCCTAACAAACAATATATAATTAAGAGAAGATGCAGAACCTGTGGTACATGTTACATAGACAATTCAACAGTTCTGAAAAAAGAAACTGGAGCAACTGTTGATGAGCTTTCACTGATCAAAAAGGAAAGCTCTTACAGGATACACAAACTGGGCTGCCCACAGTGATGAAAAGGAAAATATGGGAGATAATATCTGAAGGGCACCTTTAAATGACCGAATCCAAAAAGAGAGCAAGAAATTCGTAGTTTGGCAACAGCAGAGTAGTGACGCTGAATAAATGGTGAGCAAAGGTGAGCAAATATGGAACCTATCAGAAGGTGAGAGATGTCCACTGGAAAAAAAGGTGGCAGGTATTGAAAAACTTGTAGTTTCACAGGACCAAGTAGAAATTGATGTATTCAGACTGGAAAGGCATGTACACCAAATTGCAATGTACTACTTAGTAGTAAAGATGAGTGGGTGAGCAGGGCTTAAGTCCCAGGTACTACCAAAGGAAGGGGAGCAGAATGGAGTGCAAGTGCCCCATGCTCCCATCCCCTTCCTTCCTTTTCCCTTGCACATTCCTCTGATTCTAGCTCTGGTAGAGTGGATGCAGAGAAGTGACAGCAGCTCAGGAGCGCGCACGTGTGTTAGTGAGCAAGTGGCATTCTAGGTAATAAACTTTCTGCTGCTGGGGAAGAGGTCACCTTACCTTCTGCTGTCAAAAATTGGGGGGGGTTTGAGTGCTCAACATGCAGCTTGCACAAAAAATATGAGGTGACATATCTTTATATCAGCTGTGAACTCCAGCTGCTGTTCCTGTGCTATTGCTACTGCTCTGCCCTCCTTGCTGCTGGAGCCTCTGGAAGCAGAGCCAAAACCAGAGGTGCTGTAGAGAAGCTGCAGGGGAAGAGGGGTAGAGGGGCTGCCCAGGGCATAGTACTGGCCAGTAGGGCTGCACGAAGCTTCGGTCTCTGATTTGATTCAGTAGAGATTCCACCCAGTTCGGTGGCCAAATCTCCAAATCCAGATCGAATCATGAGACCCTTTAATCTCTCTGGATCGATTCGGAGAGATTTGGAAAGATTCGGTGATTCAGACATAGACACAGCTTTAAACATTTTTTCTACATACCTCAAGGTACCAGGTGGCTCATGAATGCTGCAATGCTGGGGCAGACGGAGCATCCCACAGGAGCGCGGGAGGGTGCTCCCTGACATGCTCAGCAGCAGTTCCGAATGTGGACCAGAAGTACTTTCTGTCCACTTCTGGGTCTGCCAGGGAATGCACTCCGCACCCTGTAGCTCGGCAACTGGTGCCTTCTGGGTCTGGGGGGACACCCGGGATTCCCCTGTGGCCAATTGCTGAGCTCGGTGTCTGTGCGTAGCCGAATTGTTGATTTTCTGAATCAGCATTTAATCTTCAGATTCGGATTCGGCTGAACTGAATCAGGGACAGTGATCCAAATCAAGAACTCAAAGCACTATCCCAGATTTGGGCTGAGTCTGAATCGAATAAGTCCTGTTTTGCAAAGCCCGACTGGCCTCTGACTTTCCTTATTTTCCAGAAGTATTCACTCTGAATGATACTATAGCTGCAACAGTTCTGAGGCATGTTAGATCTGAATGTGTACATCTCAGGCTTACTTCCAAGAACAGCAATAGCTAACAATAGGCTATAGTTCTGGAACAGTGTCCTGGACATGGTTAAAAATATCATCCCATTATACTATAGCTAATGGATTATCTGAATATAGAATGTGTATCATAAAGACTTTATCCAGAAAAAACAAATGGAAACAAAGAAAATTCATAATCAACACTGCTTCACTATAGAGCTGTTTTGCTGGAAAATACAAGGTTACCAGCTGACCTCTTCTCCAAATTATGTATAAACATTCTGTTACTAGCCATGAACACAGCTAAAGGATGACTAAGGAATTTGTGATAGTACAGGTAAGAGTAAGGAACTTTAAGCAGGTAAAGAACTATAGCAAAGGAACCAGGACATTTCCAAAGTTAAAAAAACCAAACAACTTGGTGAAATATGACAACTTTGGCACTGTTCCCTCAAAGCTACAGGAATCAAAGATTCACCCCCCTCATACTCTATCATCAGAGATTAGGGCAGAGTCTTAGGAAGGAATCCTAAGAAATTGTTCAAGATACCTTAGAACTTAGTAGAGATGAAGTAAAAGCAGACAACTCATGTTCAAAATTATTCACAAAATTGATCCTGTTATTGACATAGATTGAGGGACCTGTGGCAATTTGCAATGCAGTAGAATGGGAAGATAGCTTTAACATACTGAGACCATGTCTACATGAAAAATTTACTGTGCCTAGCAGCACTTTCCTCAAGCATTCTGTGCTGTCCATGCTTGCTGCTTGTTAAACCAAAAGCAATGGAATTACAGCCATGGAGCACCACTGCCTGCAAGCTAATTAGCTTGGGGCTAGGCTAGCTGGGTTTACCAAGCAGCCTGCAAAGATCTAGCCTGCAAGGATCACAGGTGTGACTACACTGCTTCTGGATAAGTGGCAGCTTCTGTAGATCAGCGTATGGTGCTTAAGGTCACTGTTTCAGGGCATAAGTTAACTATGTAGATATGGCGTAAGAGACTGAGACATACTGCAGTTGCATTGCAACTACTTGAAAGATTTTAAGTTATTGTATTAACTGTAATTTTTTAATTTAATGTAATATTGTTTTTGGTAGGATGTTCACAAGGAAGATTTGATCTGAAAAGGTAAATGCTTCAGGAAGTCCAGAGATGCCAAACTTCCTGCATGCTGTCTATATACCCCTGGGTGTGTTTCTTGTCACCTGCTACATACTGGTAAGGGTAATCAGAGGAGCTCAGTGCAATGGATGGACACAAGTGGCATCTAGGCAACAAGAGGAAATTTGTTCCCTGCTTCTGTGTATTATTTCAGTTCTTTATACAGGGTTTATTTTGAAAGAGTTTTGTTCCTCAAGGATATTTTCATCCATTTTGACTGTTGTATTTATTGACAGAGTTTCTGCAGCATGCCCTGGTCCCTCAAAGGGTACTTAAAACTATTTCCATTACTTTTTTACTTTAAAAACCTTTTTATTATGTGTTTGTCATACAATATGTGAAAAAGCATAAAACAGCAGAAGAACAAGGAGACGTGGCAGAAATGTTTCTTTACACATGGTTGACTGTGTAGTTTTGCAAATAGATTAGGCAGTGGATTTGCACAGGATAGTTTGGATAGGGATGGTCCTGCTTCAGGCAGGGGCTTGGACTAGACGACCTATGGAGGACCTTCCAACCCTACTTCTCTATGAGTCTATACGTTTAGGTGTCTCTATTACAAGGTAGTGTTGAAGGAATATTGTACCTTTGATGATCCAAGAAAATGTGAGAGGCAAGAATTTATGTGGTCCAGTACAAGATATTACCCACAAAACTTTGGCCCCTCCATTACAAGGTCCTTTTTTCTAGCAGCGTACTGAATTACGAGAGTTACCTTGCATATCTGTTCTCTGCCTTGCATATCTGTTCTCTGTCTATAACTGCCTTGCATATCTGTTCTCTGTCTATAGCGGTGGTTTTCAACCTTGATGTTTCACCCCTTGATAGACTCATGGCACTCCTTGGAAAATGGCAACTGTTAGTTTTCACATGTTTTTGTGCACAAAAAAATAATAGAGCAATTCTTTTGTTCCAAAGAACTCAAGACCGCAGCAGGTCAGGATGATTTTAACATTATGGATTCCTGTTTGAAGTCTCTGGGTTTATTTTGTGAATCATGTTTGCTCACCTAACAGTACTAATATTTTGTTGCACCCTTGAAAGGATCTCAAGGCACCTTGTGGTGAGGTTTCACCCTGGTTGAGAATCGCTGGTTTAAAGCAGTGGTTCTCAACCTCTTTTGTACCAGGATCCATTTGTAAATATTAATGACCAGTCCCGACCTGCTGCCCTCCACCCCCAGGCCTGAGCCCCCAGTGTCAGGGAGTGTGTGTGGGGCATGGGTGTGTGTGTGTATGGGTATGGAGGGCTCCAAGCAGCCCCTCAGAGCTCTGTCAGTCTGTAAGTGAAAAGCCACGGTCTCCCAGGTTTTTCTCCTTTAAAGGAGAATCAATTTTTAAAGTTTGTTCATGACCCTTTCATATATTCTTGCAACCTACTTTTGGGTTACAAACCATGGGTTGAAAAACACTGGTCTAGAGCAGTGGTTTTCAACTTTTTTTCATTTGCGTACCCTTACAAAATTTAAGTGGAGATGTGGACCCCTTTGACTCATAAGTGCAGGTATTCACATACTGAGCATAGTAATGTTTTGGTGGACTCCTTAGATGTAGTTTGTGGATCCCCAAGGATGTGACAGACTTGTGTGAAAAGTGATGATCTTTGTAAGCAGATAGTAATAGATTCCAAGGGTGCTGTGGCAAAACTGTCAAGGTTTACATTACAATTTA